>NW_025935851.1:0-111259 GCF_000764305.2 Hyalella azteca | reverse complement strand
TACCTACTGCCTCTTCTCATGAAGAGAAGAGGAGGGGGAGGGGAGAGAAAGCCAGCCGGGTTCTTGACGCTAGAAGGACCCTTCACTAAATATACTCGTGGTATATATAGTAGTCCAAGATCAAGTAATATGTGATTTATAGGCGGTTATTTACCGGTTAACTTTACGGAATCAAGGGCGATAGACGCTAGAGATGTTTACTCGATGAACGCAGCTGACTCTCTCCAAATGTTAAATCAAGTACCCTTACTACCCTAGTGCAGACTAAAACCCGGACTCGGAGTAGGTTCACAAAAATAAAAGGCTGCAAATGATCCGAAACGTCGAGAAAACTTTTAATTTACATATAAAATTTTCATATTTACTTAAAAAATTTTCGTCTCACCAGCAAATGGGGGTCTAAGAAAATTGAATTTTTCGAGTCGATAGAGAATGTTCTGAAACGTCCAGAAAATATAAAACATATTTATCGCGTTTTCTCAATTTACTAAAAAATTTCATGTCAGGTCAGGCGGACTCCAAACCAAGTAACTAAAACCCAGACCCATGTATTTCCGTTACACAGAGAAGTACATTTTTCGATGAAATAAGCGCCTGAACCGTTGTCGAGAGAAGACGTGTCAGCAAACTTCTCTGTTTTCTTGAACTGTGCTAGGTTTAACAATCTCTCAATGATCAATACATCTGAGAGCCAGGATCTGATTGAACCAGGTGCTTCATCAGATGCATCAGGTCTAGAGTTAACAATGACAGACTCTCAAGGTAGACACTTCTGTGAATGTGAGTTCGCCGGTGGAAATGATGCGACTCCTTCCCCGACCCAAGACAGCGACTCATCCAAATGCGGAGCAGTAGGTAGGAAATGCAAGAGTTTGCCCATTGCCATTAGAGAAATGTCAGGAGAGACCAAGAAGCGATCCAATACCAGAATATACTCATCACCTATTGAGCAATCAAATCAGAAAACTATCACTGCTGCAGCAGATGCCGTTTTACCTATAATAACTGAGCGAACGGATTCACATGTGATACCCATCCGCCCAGCTGACAATAGTTCTAAGCAGATGTTGACCTCACCAGAGCAGCTTTGTGCAATATTGGAAGCTCCACCATTCTAAACCATGGGGATGGAGGGTGTACGAGTGAATCACCGAAAATGATTGATTGCTGTTCAGCTTATGAATGATAATGAAGAAGATATACAGTAGTTTGTCTATTGCAAATGACTCAGCTTGGCTCTTTTTCAGTTACATGCTCTCACCTAACCAGGGAAGGTATTGTTATGTTATGGAGTTGTCACTTCTGCGGAGAAGCATGTTAAAGTTGATAGTCCGAGTAAATTTGTGAAAATGGAGAGGTTAAGCAGAAATCTAGAAGGTAAGCGTATGCCCTCTACCTCAATTAGCGTGGTTCTTGAGGGCGGGCAGCTGCCAAATAGAATGAAAATAGGTTACATCGCCTACTCCATCCACCCCGACTTCTTTCCTCCACTGCAATGCTACCGTTGTCAACGGTATGGTCACTCAGCACATGGCTGAAATAGTAAGAAGAAATGCCTTGTGTGTGCTGAAGAACCTCATTACAAGGAATGCACAAGCAAGCAGCCGAAATGTGCCAACTATGGCGGAGCACATAAAGCTAACTTCCCAGATAGTCTTAAGGCCCCAGGGCATGCACGACAAGTAAGACCTAACAACACTAATAATGTGAGTACCAGTTTTATTCGCAGGAGCAGTGATTTGGTACACCGTCCCTCTCAAGGTGGGATGCCTGGTCTCATGACTAACTTGATGAATGCACGTGCAAATTTGCCATCAAATCCAGTACGCTTTGAGAGGGAATAAGGACGGGAGTTTCGGGAAGAACATATTGGGAGAATGTCACCACCAATTGAATGGTCCAATTCAGGGATTCTCTTCTTCAATGTACCGTCAAGTTGTCTCAAATCAGCCCTTAGTGAAAGAATCAAATTGCATTACTAACCTCAACCCAGCTTCTTGTGTTGCAGCTTGTGAACCAAAGGCTTTTGTTCCACCTGATGAATTTCTTTTCAGCCTGGTGGGTTGCTTGACAGATTTTTTTCCTCTTCCTGTGCACAAGGAATCTCCTTCCAAAACTAGCTTTTTGATAAACCATGCCATTCAAAAGCATTTTGGTTTTACACTTACTGCCTCTTCATTCGGCAGGAGCGGCTCACTTTCTGTGTGCCTACAGCCAGCGAAGCGGACGCTAAACTTATACTCTCCACTTTTGATTCGGCAGGAGCGGCTCACTTTCTGTGTGCCTACAGCCAGCGAAGCGGACGCTAAACTTATACTCTCCACTTTTGATNTTTTGCAACCATCGACTAGGTATTTAAACTTTTTGCACTGTTTACTTTGATAGAAGAAAACCGACACCCAGGTTATTGATGTTTGGAGTATTTAGGCCGGAGTTCGCATTTCCAACACGTTCAGTGAGTGTTGGAAATGCGAACTCCGGCCACAATCATAGAATAGAATAGAAGTATCGGCGTTGAAGAAATAGGCCCATGGCACGGAATCATGCACGGAATCGAAATAGAACAGGTAGGAAATTAAACATGTCGTAAAATATACGTCATTTGCTGAGGTTAGGTTCAAGCCAGGAACAAGTTCCTATGGCGACAATCACATAGGGTGGATAAGTTAGGGTTGATTAGGGTACGGCAAAGTTAGTTCAGGTTAGGTTAGATTAGGTTAGGATAGGTTACGTTAAGTTAGGTTGTGTTGGGTTAGGTAAGGTTAGGCAAGGTAAGGTTAGGTGAAGTAAGGTTAAGTGGGGTAAGATTAGGTTAGGACAGGTTAGGATATGTCAAGCTGTGTTCAGTTCGGTTAGGTTATGTTAGGGTTTTTTGGCTAGGTAAAACTAATGTAAGATTGTTTTAAACACTAATGATACACACAGGAAAAGGCCACAATTGGGGGATTGCTGTGTGTCGTAGGAAATGTGTGGCAAAAAAAAGAAGGAGAGAGAAAAATAAAAAAAAAAAAATAAAAAAAGTATAGCGGCTGATCTGGATATATACGACCATCCCATAAGACCACTGCTAATGTAGAAACTATCATGAGGGCTCCTAATGTATCCGTGCCATTCACAAGTCCCGATGTGGTTTTCTCTAATGATGAAAATCTTGGTTGTCTAAGTGACAGCTTCAAACTAATTTCTGACTCGGATATGTCAGAAGAGGATGGAGTGGATGGTGAAGTCACGGAATCAGCCTCCCCAGGTAAACGCAAAGGTCGAGGAAAAAATGGGACTAAACCCCAGTCTCTAGAATCACTGACTATTCCAAGTCCAGTTCTAGGGCACGGGAAGAAAACACACAAAGATAAAGAGAATTCTGCTACAGTAAATTCAACCTAGCAAGATTGGTCCACCAAATATCCGTCAAAGAAGTCAGAAATAGCTCATATTCCACTTGATCTGATGTCCATATCTGTTGTAACATTGAATTGTAAAAGTCTATATGCACGCCTTGCAGAAGTAAAGCTCTTGTTATATAGTTTAAAGTCGAGCATCATGTGTCTCACTGAGACTTGGGTTAAAGATGAATATCTTCCAACTTTTATTGCCTATCAATGTCTTTGGGATAATAGAGCTTCACATGGGGGACGTGGTTTGTGTATCCTAGTTCATCAGTCACTCTGCTTCCAAAAGATGAATTTTTATTACTTCCGGGATGGAGTTTCAGAATAACAGGCTGTAAATGTGCGATTGGCTACATGAAATTACTTCTCCATCCATAATCTATATAATCCAAATGCAGCAGTTACAATACAAGAATTTACCATTACACCAATCAGCCTGATCCTCCATACCTGCTAACTGGGGATCATAATGTCCATTCTAAGCCATTTTCCTTTCTTTGCCACCGATCATATTTTACTGGGCAATCTCTTGAGCAATTACTACTAATATCATCCTTGACTCTGCTAAATGAAGTAGACTTTCATACATATATAGACAGATGGACAGGAAGAGGCAGCTGCTTGGATTTGGTTATTTTGTCATCAGACGTTGCTCCATACTTCCATTTAAATCGTCTTAGAGATGTTGGCAGTGACCACTATCCAATACCAGCATCTTCAACAATTTCCCTTCATGTTCTTTCGTTGTTACCAGTTCCACGGTGTAAGATAACCAGTGAAAGTTTGAAGAATTTTTCCAGAGTTGTTGCGTCTTCCACTCTGCTACAACCAACATCCGTTGAGGATTTGACAGTATGGATGTGACCACTCGAATTATTGATGCTGCATCTGCCTGCATCCCCCAAACCACTGGGAAAGCAATCAGGACGCCTGACTTCTCCCTGGTGGGACGAAGCTTGTGGAGAGGCAATCAGATACAGGCAACGTGCTCGGAGAGCTCTGGAAAGACGTTCAACGCAAGATAACATAATAGAATACAAAACGGGCTATAGCCCGTAATGTTATCTTGAAACGTAAACGCTCCTACAAGCGGGAATTCCTCTCCAAGATTACATATACCACTCCCATTGGGGTGGCATGGAGAAAGATACGTTTAAAATGCGCTCTCGTTATATCATGCCAGCCTACCATGTAGTGGATGGTGGAAACTTGCTGCATACCACACTTGCCAAAGCCAATTTGTTTTTGCCACACTTTACAGGACTCTGGGCAGAGTGGTCAAATACGGACTCCAGCAAACTCGAATAATCTGATCATTAGTAGCTGGGCTGATGGCGGAGATTATAACTCGCCATTCACCAGCGAAGAGCTGATTGGAGATTTGAGCCGGATGAGGATGACCGCGTCAGGTGGAGATGACATCCATGATAGCTTCTTGAAAGCACTAGGACCCGAGCACTATGGACCTATTCAGACTTTGTTTAATCAAAACTTCCTACTTGGTATCCTCCCTACATCTTGGAAGGAGGGAGTCATCTCTCAATCCTGAAGCCTGGCGAAGATCCCTCCCTTCCTTCATCTTTTTTTTTAAGGCCTCCCACACTCACCATTCCAACAAAAAAAAGAATTGATTTTATTAATTAAAAACAGGGAATGGTTTCATGTCAATGATCAGGGCCCCGACCTTAACGCCTCTGATGGTGGCCTACACCGACTCCGAGGGTCACTGAGCTGTGACAGATCCACCCGACTATTTAGCAGAGGAGAGTCTCGTTCGTTATCGGAATTAACCAGACAGATCACTCCACCAACTAAGAACGGCCATGCACCACCGTCCACTGAATCGAGAAAGAGCTCTCAATCTGTCAATCATGCCAGAGTGCTGGCCTGGTAAGATGGCCCGTGTTGATGGTCCTTCATCTTACCGACCTTCATCTTAAGATGGTCCTTCTTCTTACCGACCAATAACGCTGCTGTCATGTCTGGGGAAAGCTGCTGTAGCGATTAGTAGCTGCTCGTCTGAAGTATGTTGTTGATCGCATGAAGCTCCTATCAACAAATCAATGTGGATTTCGACAACAGCAGAGTACTTTGGATGTTTTCATTCGATTGGAGAGTCATCTACGTACTGCTCAAGCAGCATCTGAGGTATGTTTGTGTACATAGAACTGCAGGGAGCCTTTAACAAAGTACGGATCGATGGACTCCTCTACAAGCTGGCACGAGCTGGACTAAGTGGAGCTATGTCTCGGTGGCTCCATGCTTACTTGACCTCTCGCTGTACTCGCGTCAGGGTGAGTGGAGTGCCGTCAGATTCACTTCATTTGCTGGCAGGGGTGCCCCAAGGTGCTGTATTGAGTCCTCTCCTTTTCAATCTTATGCTAATGGATGTTCCGCAGCTTGCAGGCATAGGCCATAGAGTGTTGCTGTATGCCGATGATATCACCATTTGTTGCCGAAGCCCAACTATGCATGCTGCCAAATCTCTTATGCAGAGATACTTAGATGAATTCCATTCATACTGTAAAACATGGGACTTTGTTGTGAACATCCAAAAAACTGTCTTCCAGTACCTTACTACTAAACGAGTGAAGGTACCCGTACTGCGGTATCATCACCAAGCCATCACATACCGACGCCAGCATAAGATACTCGGAAGCTGCTGCTAAAGCTGTATTACATATTACAAGCTGTACATTTTACTCGGAATGATGCTCGATGCCATACGCCGCAAGTGGGTCCCTCACCTCACTTACCTGCGGGTCGATGTGATGCGACGCATGGATTTGCTCAAGCATATGGCTTCCCCTATCTGGGGTTCAGGTTCCCGTTGCTTGCGCCTATTTTACTGTGCATTTATTAGGGCCAAGATAGATTATGAAAGTATACTTTATGAAACCGCTTCTTCTGCCAACTAAAGCTGCTTGAAATTTTGCAGAATGTCTGTCTACGGCTTGCACTTGGAGCTCGACGGACCACGTCCCTAGTGTTACATCATGTGGAGGCTCAAGTACCTTTACTGAGTTTGAGACGTAGCTATCTGGCTGCCAGTATGTACAATCGCCTTAAATATAGACCAAACGGGGATATAACCTCTAAAATTGTGTTTGATGCTACACCTTCAGCTCTCCAATGTGGCTCACAGATATTGCATAATCTGGACCTTCCTCCGTGTCGTGGTCATCTTCACTCCTGTTTGTCGTCTGTTTCCACCTTGGCACAGTCTGTCTTCTTTCATTTGTCTTGATTTCCAGTTAAGACCTGAGGATGCCACACCTTGTCGCTTTGCTGCTCATCTGGATGGAAAATATCCAAATTACAAAGCAATTTATCGTTATGGCACAAAATTTGTTGATGGTCCAACTACTTCATGTGGACTTTGTGTTCCGCCTTGAAACAGGCAATTGCGTGGCGGTTGAATCCGCATCACAGTGTGATGTCTGCTGAACTGATTGCAATTCTGCAGGCCTTGAGGCTCATTTAAATTGGCTCCTCTCAATGGGCCATCTGTTCTGACTCTATTGTAGCTTTGCAGCTATTGCTATCACCTATTGACACCTGTTGTAACCTTGTCTATGGCATCCGTTAGCTGCTATTACGGCTGAATGATCCTAAGTCTGTGCATCTACAGTGGGTCGAGGCTCACAGTGACATTGCTGGTAATAAACTTGCTGATACTACTGCCAAATTGGGACATCACCTACATCACTCCGCCTTGTTCCCTCTACCTTGTTCAGATGCACCTGATATTCTTCGGTCATGCTTCCTTAGTTTTTGGGAGTTGGATTGGGTTTTTGCAGTGGCTACTGATGGGCTTCCATTCTTCCATCTTGCTTCCATTCGTTCAGGGCTGTCTCCAGTCCCATGGATTGTTTGTCATTCTCGCCGTATTTCAGTGGTCTTAAAACGCCTTCGTCTGGGACATGTTGGGGTTTGTTCTTACCTACATCGATTTGGGATTGCTGACACTCCCATGTGTCTGAAAACTTAAAAGCAAAGAAAACTCCGCAAAAATTCATACTATCTTTAAAGAAAACGTTTCGGAGTCCAGCTCCATCGTCACTTTGAATATTCTAGAACACATAAATCAGTAATTGGTACAGTCAAAATTAAAAAAAATTAAAAGTGTAAAACCAATCTATTTACAATTTCAAGCGGGGTAAGAGCTATAAGCTAAATTTAAACTTGGCCTCAGTTTAGAAATATACAAAGGTTCTAAAATGCGCAAATCAGAAACACTGGAAATAGAAGCTAAAACCTTGAAGTCACTATCAGAAATTGGAACATCGCACTGCTCTGCGTGAGCACGAACAGCCGAATGAGGAGGGGGCGATAATAAGTGACCAGTTCTACAACTCCTGCCCTTATGTTCTGCGACCCTAGAATAAAGATTGCGAGACGTCATCCCGACGTACGCAGATGCACGTCGTGCTCAACTATATTTATAAACTAGGGACGCTCGCATATGCATGCATCTGTATACCTAAAACCTTTGTAACTAGAAAAAGAACTGATTTTAAATTGTTTACCAATAAAACACGAAGATTATCGTTTAGGAAGTACTTTGAGAAGACAAGTTTTATCTCCCTTGACATCGTTTCGGATGTAGGGCTGAGGAGTGGAAAAGAACAATAAACAACATTTCTACTGTGGCTCTCGGGAGCAGCCTAATTGTACCGCTTGTAGATGAATTTCTTCATTAGGGTAAACGCCAGATTAGCCGGAAATCCACTAAGCGAGGAGATATTGATTATAAATTTGAACTATCGTGCTGAGAATGATAAAAAGTACAAATACGAAAACCCCGATGTAAAAGTGTTTGAATCCCAATAGTCTTACGTCGAAACCAGCATAAGCTAATAAAGCTGGTACTGAGACTTGTGAAAGTCAATTTTCGGGACACAGAAGTTCGACGGCCATTAGATTTAGTATTATTGCAATCGAGAAAGGACAGGCTATTGTTAGATTCCAGTTCCATTGTAAATTTAACGAAGAAGAGTTTAACGTGAGAAGGATGCTTAAAAATTAAAAAGTGAAGTGGGGGACGAAGTTAAAGTGGGGGCGAGTCCAAAGACGGATATTGATTTCCCCCCGAAGAAAAATTCCCACGGCGCTTTCTTCTCTCCTCTGCTGTGGGTTCAGGATCTTCTCGACGATCCAGTTCAGGAACATCTTCGACAGGATCTTCTTGATGATTCAACTAATGAGCATCTTCGACAGGATACTATCGAATATCCATTTTATGAGTATCTTCGAAAGGACCTTGCAGATCCTGGGATCCAGTGTATGCTCATTTTCGATCTTGCACACGGACCCTATCGAAATTCGAAGACCTGTCAGCCGCTGGCACACGGACGCCCCAAGTTCTTATGGCCTGGTAAATTAGAAGCTCTATGTCCGCTTTAGGTTCCGGTTGCCGTAGCGAAATAAGCGCCGAAATGGAATCTTGTGAATTACTCGTCGAGCTTGGGGCGATCGTGGGGCGCGCGTATTTGGTACCTGATACGTTCGGGACAGACACGGCCGAATATGAAAAATGCTTAAAAAAATGCCCCCTCCCTTCACCCTTATGGGGGGAAGGAAGGGAGGGGGCATTTCAATCTCTGTACGTTATATATATATGCAGTCTATATTGCACTACTCGCTCAGTTTTAAGATCAGAGCAGTCTACCAGAGGCACAATTTCATGCAAAGACGTTTACAGCTAGTAACTTCTATGACATGGCGTGGTTAGAAATGAGGGCAATAATCGCAAATAAAAAAATTCAATCGATACATCAAAAGGTATCCCTGATTCGAGGTAATGCAATTCAAGCCAATTTCTCCTATTAAATCCATGTATCCTACTGAATGAACAACTTTGTTTTTAAAATAATCGTTGAATTATATTTGCCGTTTCATTTCATGTAACTTTCGTCACATTAAATTTCTATAAAGCAAACAGTTCTGCAAGGGCCTCGAATTTCTGCGTTTATTGACGAAAGATCACACAATAGAACTTAGTAGCACATGTTAATCTTAAGAAAATCTAGATACGGCACTAACTTGATTGCAACTTTCAGTTGTTCACAGTTCATTTGAGAAGTACCTATTGCAACGAACTGATCAAATAACAACTGATTTAGAGCATATTCCGCATGAAATCTTTTCTTATTGTCGAAAAAAGAACTCGCATCTTATGATTGCTGCGTTTTGAAAGAAGTGATTGTGAAAGATACACCATACAACTACATCTTGTCAATAAAATACTCGTGGGAAAAACTTAACAAATTTTCCTTCATAATTTAAATTTTCCAGTCAAATACGTCATAATTTAAGGAAATTGTTTAAAGCTCTCTGAAAGCATCAAATTGTTTAAAGCTCTCTGAATGAGACAAAACTATAATAGGCTGGTACCTTTTCAATAAGCATTGAGCAATGAGCACTCTTCACTACGTACTGATCGATTGAAGGTTCGATTCAAACTGGCGCCTTCCTATTCAATTGCTGCAACGGTATGCTCTGTCCGAATGGGGGGTGCGGGAGGTAGACCCCCACATACCCCCGTATGGCGGGAACTTCGATTGTTCGTGCGTTTACCTTGTTCAGCATCTGATCAGCCCCATCGTGCGATAGCGTCATCAGCGTTTGACCAGGGGCATCATGACTAAGCTTGACCAGCTGCTCTTTTTAATCAAATTACGCAGATTTGGCCTACCGGCACTTGACTTCCAAAAGAGGCTGGTAAATAGAAGCAAAACACCCTACGTGGCCGACTTGCTCCTGATTCACCCCTAAGCCGAATATAGTTCCTCTAAAACGACCTTAATCGGCACGAAAATTTTGACAGGGGAGCTGGTGAAGCCTTTGGATTAGCTGCTTCCTGACGCGGGACTTCGACAAGCGTTCGCCCAGACCTCGTTGTTATGCCCACTGTAGTTAGATTAAGTTGAACTCCCGCGTTTGGATTTGCTTGGGTAATGACCTATTAAGAGGCCCTTCGGAACAGGTAGAAGCGCGACGTTTCTTGACTGGAGCCATGATGTTCGTTTCAACGAGTGTTATTTTTAAAAGAAATTATTCGATCGCTTGGGCAGTCCGTAAGCAATGCTTTCAGTCGCACGACAGAACATTGCATGCGACGGACTTCTCTTATATAGCCCAGTTTTCGGATGAGTGTACCCAACCAGTTTTGCATAACTAAACCGGATAGCTGCAGTAAGGTTTCGACAGATTATTTTTTTTCCTTACTGTTCTGCAAAGAAATACATTCATTGTGCACATTCATTCATTCTATTGGTAGTGTTTAGATACATCGGAAATTGATAAAGTTTTTCACAGCACCCATATTATTTTTAGCTCTTATATCATCAGTCTGATTATATCGCAAGTTCACAAGGAATTAGAAAGCAAAGAAAACGCCGATATTATTTATTTGTTTATTTCGATATAATGTTAGGTCTTATTTAGGTTTTATGTCTGTCTTTGAATTTTGACTTATAAAATGATTTTACTCATTTTTAGTTTAGTCGAACTGATGATGGAGCTAGACTCCGAAAAGTTTTCAATATCGATGCGGTGAATTTTCTTGGCGTTTTCTTTGATTTTAAAATTTTATAGCTGTGCAATCAAATTTGTTCGACGTAAAATTGTCCTTATATTGTCATAACATAATTTAGTCATCTCAATTGCTTGTGCTTATTAATATTACATTTCGGATCCTTTAATAATAAAACAGTTCTGCGATGGCTACAGGAGTATATCAACTTGGTCATTATGATTTCGTTTCGTTCGTAACCAAGCCCGATTTCATTTCAGGAAATTAATCTCTATGGATAATTTCGTCTGTCGCTTTTCCCACTTTTCGTCCGTCAGTAAGTGATGTCCACTAGTTTATTCTGCGATTATTAGTAGTACAGTTCAGACGGATGCATCTATCATCAATAAGGTTGAATGAAGTTCGATAGATAGACGGACATCTCAACACTAATTATTTTCATTCCAACAGTTTCGTGTATTTAGTGCACGAGATCGAACTACTCTTGTTCAATCTTAGTTAATATGCCGTAGTGAATCGATCCATCTTTCTCGTCAAGATATTCGAACTAAATACTTCGTTTTAGCTATGCTACAGATTCTAGCGCAGCGCAAACCTGTGTGCTTGCGGCTGTGCTGTGTTGCTGTGGTGGCTGTGCTTCAGTGCTTGCACCAGCCACCACAGCAACTTTCCTCTTCAGCAAGTTCGCCTAATTTCCTATTACATTCTCACACACTTGATCGAGGTTAATTATTTTAAATTATAATAAATTTTGTATCTTGAAGCCTTATAACTTAGGGGTTTAACGTAATTTCTTCAATGGTACTTTCCCAACTTGGGTAAACACTCTAAGCTTTCATAGTTCAGCATATCAACTAGACGTACCAATACATATCACTGAATTGGATGTCACCCAACTGCCTACAAAGCCGCCTAAGAAATTAACAACTTGGCTGAGGTTTCGCTGCTGTTAGAGCATCTTATTTTTTAGGAATCCATTGAAAGTGATGCTTCCCGTTCGGCAATGTTAGTCGTTGCGGCACCAGGCGATGGTTGGTCTGTGTGGCATCTGTTATCTGTCGGCGTTGTCTTGCCTTGATATCCCACATTATAGATGTGCAAGCCGCGTGAAGAGAACGCCTATACATAGTCGACCGTCTTAATTTTATGTGCCCTGACATATCCGTCGAGCTCTTAATTGTGAAAGGTAACGAAGAGCACAAATATAATAACTGATGCACAACAAGAAACATGATTGGGACTCGAATTATGCAGGAAAGTAATATCAATATGCGTATTTAAAATCTAAAAAACATGTGAACAGGTTGGCGCCTTTGCACCTGAATTGTGATGTTGGCAAGAAGACTGATGCAGTCACCGCTGATAACTGGAAATCGCAACAAACGCTTTTGGATGATTTTGGTAGCGTGATGAATGGGTATTCATTAGGTTCTGGGCCTGTAGATGAGCAACTGTTTTCCGTTGTGTGGTCACCGAGATTTCAAAAAGGACAAAAATTTACTAGAGAATGTTCAAAGAAGCGCAACAAGAATAATTCCAGGCTTGAAGGGCAAGTCCTGTGAGGAAAGAATAAAGATTATGAAACTTCCAAGCCTCAGTTATCGACGTCTGCGCGGGGACCTCCTCTAAGTATACAAGTATACCCATGGTTTATGTGAGGTCCCCAAGGGTTACTAGAATTTGAAACAAGAACCAACACCAGGGGCCACGGCTATAAACTAAAAAACAACGCTGCAACTTGTCCACGCGACAAAATTTCTTCTCGCTTCGAATCACCGACATGTGGAACAGCTTCCCCGATGACCTCGTTGGCGCTCCAAGTATGAACGCATTCAAGAACAGACTAGATAAAGCGATGGAAAAAATATGTTGAGACTTGAAATGCCTAGCACCATATCAAACCCGGTGGAAGTCTAGTAGGTACTTCAACTATCGTTAGTCATGAAAAGATCCGGTCAAATGACACGATTTTAGATCTTCTGCGAACAAGTCACGAATAAGGAAAAGAATCGGCGGTAGGCCACATCAGGCCTACACTGCAGCGCCGACATTACTATGTTATGTTATGCTGATGTCGACGCCGTGCGGGGCCCAGGTCTATGTGCTGGGTGATGGCGGCGGTCAAGAGGAACAACTCCATGCAGGCCAGCAGCTCTCATGCACCGACTCTGGCTTGGGGGTGTTAATAGTTAAATCAAAGTCTGTGCCTATGAAAGTTTTTGCCAACGTTTGGAGCAAACTTAGACTGTACAGAAACAAAAATATGGCTTCTCTAATACCGAAATGTCGAAACATGATCAAAGGTATCGAGACTTGTATTAAAAAATTCAAAGATTCTTTGGATGCTCTCAACTTTCAGTCACTTTTACTAGTTCTGCACAAAACAGAAAAAAGGGAGGTAAACAGATGGCTCGCGGTCGTTAATAGCATATGTTGTTTTTGACCGATCGCTGGCTTTTTATATGCTTGCCGAATACCGCCATAGCAGTTACAACAAGTCCATTCAAACATCCCATGACCTCGGCGGGTTGCTGGATGTTGTCATCACGCGTACCGACATTCAGTTTCTGCCCGTTGACATCATCGATATTGCAATATCTGACCACCGACTACTCCAGTGGATGGTGCCATATGTTCGCCCGGCGTTGACGTACAGAGCCGTCACCTGTCGCCCGTTGCGCGATCTCGACGGCGATGTTTTGAGCAGGAGACTTCAGTCGTCCCGACTTGGTCGGCCGGACTCATGGTCGGAGCTGTCGGTGGATGATCTTGCAAAACTCTACGATATCGAATTGACATCTTTGCTCGACGACCTCATTCCTGCACGAACTGTTCGTGTCCCCCAGCGAGCCTCTGACCCGTGGTTTGACGACGAATGTTGCGCCTCGAAGCGTGGTGTTCGGCTGCTCCAGCGGGCTGTCCATCGCGCGAGCAGACGTAATCCTGCTGCCGGGGCTGAAGCGACGTCCAACTGTCGGGATGCGCGGCGCGCCCATGTCAACCTTCTTAGATCTAAGAAGGAGTCATTCTGGCGTCTAAGGGTTGACGCACAGAGCGGCGACCCTCGGGCGCTGTGGCGTTCGCAGGATAGGCTCATGGGGAGGGGTCGTGCTGATGCCTAGGGCGACGTGAGCGTGGCAGGATTCCATGCGTTCTTTGAAAACAAAACTTCAGCTGTGCGCGGTTCGTCGGCCGATGCTCCCGCGCAACCTTTACGCCGTGCCCTTACAACTGTGTGCTACGCGAGTTCACCTGCGTCACAGCGGATGAGGTCACCACTGCAGTGCGCGCGCTGCCAAACAAGCAGTGCGCCAGCGGCCTGTTGCCGTCGCATCTACTTAGGGAGAATGTTGACAGCCTAGCATCTTTTATGGTTTGAACTGTTCAACCGCTCCCTCGCTGACGGCGTTGTCCCTGAGAACTTCAAATCCGCTTACATCACGCCGTTTCTCAAAAAGCCGGATCTCGACGCCTCAGACCCAAATTCATATCGACCCATCTCCAACCTGTCGATTTTATCGAAACTTCTCGAGCGCGTTGTGGCCCGGCTGCTAAATAACTACCTTCATAAGTCAGGTCTCATGCCTCGCCTCCAGTCTGCGTACCGTCGTCACCACTCGACGGAGACCGCCATGCTGAAGGTTCTTTCGGATATTCTGCAGGCGGTCGACTGTGGCAACATTGCGGCGCTTTCTTTACTCGATCTTTCCGTTGCATTTGACACGGTTGACCACGCCACCTTGTTGCGTCGGCTAGACGTATCGTATGGCCTGCGCGGTACGGTGCTGCGGTGGTTCGAGTCTTACCTCAACAATAGACTCCAATGGGGCTCTCATCTTCTACACCATCGACGGTCACCTGCGGCGTACCGCAGGGCTCGGTCCTCGGCCCAATACTCTTCCTGCTATATACTGCCGACGTGTTGCACATAATTGCTTCACACAGCTTGAATCCGCACACGTTTGCCGACGAAACCCAAATCTATGGCTACTGTGCGCCGGCGGACGCTGCAGCGCTGCAAGACCGGATGTCTGCCTGCATGGACGCCGTTTCAGACTGGATGCGTTCCAACCGGCTCCAGCTCAATGCATCGAAAACCGAATTTATTTGGTTCGCGACCGCTCGTCGCCAACATCAGCTTCCAGCAAACCTTGTGCGAGTGGGCGACGAGTTCGTCGCACCTGCATGCTCTATGCGCAGCCTCGGCATTCAGCTGGACTCAGAACTATCTATGAACAACCACATTGCCAAAGTAACCGCTGCTTGTTTTGGCATCCTACGGCGAATTCGTAGCGTCAGTCGCTGTCTCTCGAGGCCGGTCCTCGAGGCCCTCATGATGGCGCTTGTGCTGACCAGACTGGACTATGGCAATGCCACACTCTACGGACTTCTCATCACGGCACTTAACAAACTGCAAATCATAATGAACGCTGCAGCGCGACTCGTTTGTGTCCGGCGGAAATTTGACCTCGTGACACCGATTTTGCGTGACCTTCACTGGCTGCGCATCCAGCAGCGCACGCAGTTTAAAGTCGGTGTTCTGACGTTCCGCTGCCTCCATGGTTTAGCACCACCTAATCTCGCTGAAGGCCTGCGGCGCGTGTCGGATCTGCCTTCTAGAAGGCGACTGCGTTCCTCGTTGAAGGCTGACCTCGTCGTCCCGTCCTCACGTCTGTCCACCGTCGGCGACAAAGCGTTCCCGGTCGCTGCGGCCAGAACATGGAATGGTCTGCCAGCATCGGTGACATCTGCTTCTTCGCTGCCGTTGTTTCGTCGACGCCTAAAAACAGAACTTTTCCGTAGAGCCTTTGAATCTTAGACCTAGCCGTCATCTAATCTATCATGGATATTACTGGTTTAGCATAGGCGTTTGTTCTAGCATAGACGTCGTCAGTCTTGGCATATGTCCTTTGTTTTAGCATTGATGTCATCTGTTTTTTTCCTCTCGTGTCTTTTTTAGCCACTTGTAACGTGCCCTCGAAGTTCGATCTGAACGAGACGCCACGACAATCTCTTCGTGGAATAATAATAATAAGTCCACAGATATTGTAGCGGGACAAATACGCTGCATTCATAATAAGTGAAATTCTCTGCCGGCGGGCCCCATTAATACACGAGGATAACTTTGACAGATTATTGAATATTGAGAGACCAACAGGTATTTTTTGTTGGGGACAGAATTCTGAGCCACAACATGCAGTTTCAAAAAAATTAAATGTAGGTACATTTACAAACGATCAAACGGTAGACAGGGCGATTTACATTTAGAGACTGCTGTAGCGACTCCGCCGACAATGTATGGGCTAATGTCGGGCTACCTGTATGCAATCAGCCTCTTTCGAAAAAAGCTAGCTCATACAGGGTGGCCCAGTGGTTGAAGTTCAGAGTACCAAGATTGTAGCAGAGAGGCGCGGGTTCGATCCCAGCTCTGTGCGCCAGTTTCTGGTCAGAATCGGCAAGGAGGCCGGGAAGAAAATTAGAAGCAGTGGTTGCGAGTTTAAGCCCGGAACATGCTGTGGATGATCTGCAATGCTAAGAATCGGCAACAGGTCTACGGCCTAAAAGACGCTGAAACCGCTATGTATTATATATATTATATTTATTATATATATGGAGGCAAATTGCCTCTATTGGAGCAACACGAGCGACGATCCTTCAAACTTGATCCGTGTTGTCAAACAAACCCTGTTCCAATGAAATAGCGTCTGATTGTTATGTAATGCATTGATTTGCAAGGTTTCTTACGCTACGAATGTGCGTAGCTAACTGTGGTAAGCACAGACTAACCTTTCTTTATCTTGATCTAACGACTTAAGGTCAATAGGGACACATGTATACCAATACCAGCTTCTATCCTTTAAATTTCATTTAACGAAAGAAAATATTAGATATACAGGTCTGCGCTGCGCTAGAATTTGTATCATAGCTGAAACGAAGTATTTAGTTCGAATAATTTGATGATGAAAATGGATAGATTCATTGTGGCACACTAACTAGGACTGAACAAGAGGAGTTCAATCCTCAGGAATGAAAATAATTAATGATATGTCTGTTACTTCAGCCAACTGGCTTAATTATACCATACTGGTTGGGTACATACCTTCGTAAATAAATTAATTCGAGAAATTCCCACGGAAAATCACACAAAATTTGCGATTTGGGTGTTCAGTTATGAAGGAATCGAGAAACTGTTTAGAACTTATAAGATATTGCACCAATTCATTTATTTTCAATGCTTGTGAGCGATGACAGGACCAAAATTTAGTTTTTCTGGCAAAGACTTTAGTGTGATATACAGGCCAGATCAGATGTTGGGACGTCGCCGACAGCCACCGCGGCTGTAGGCATCGAGGCAGCCACCGCGATAACGGGTAGGCAGGATGGACAACCCCAACTACGGCCTGGGCTATATAAGAGAGGTCCGTCGGATTCATTGTTCATTCGTGCGACTGAAAGCATTCTTTACGGACTGCTCAAGCGATCGAATAATTTCGCGAAGAAACCTTAAACACTTCATTGAAAAGAACATCATGGCTCCCGTGATGAAACGCCGCGCTTCTACCTCCTTCAAGGGACCTCTTACCAGGTCATTACTCCAGAAAATTAATCAAAATGCGGGAGTTCAACTTAATCCAACTACAGTGGGCATCACAGCGAGGTCTGGGCGAACACTTGTTGCAGTCCCGCGTAAGAACGCAGCCAAGCCACCGAAGTCCTCACAAGCTCCAGTGCAAGGTCGAAAATGAGCATATACTGCATCTGCAAGATGGTGCGTCCGAAGATACACCTAAGCTGGATACTCAAGAGTATCCTGTCGAAGATGCTCATTAGTTGAATCTTCAAGAATATTCCGTCGAAGCTACTACTGAACTGGATCATCGTTAAGATCCTAAACCCATAACAGAGAGGAGAAAGCGCCGTGGGAATGTTCTTCGGGAGAAAGTCAATGTTCGTATTTGAGCTCGCCCTCTTCATCCCCTGAATTGGATATCAGTCTGGAATTTGAATACCCCACTCATCTTGAAAATTAAAAATTTAAAAATTTTAATTTATGATGAAATAACGTGAAGGTGTTTTTCTTTCATGTTTTCTATCATATGAATACCCAGAGGAGAAGGTGTTTTACGAAGATTTCATGTAAAAAAACGCACAGCTACCGGATGTGAGCCACAAATGCCGGCGTGGTCAGGGCTGATCTCTGCGGCGAATAATTGGGGCCGGAACACAATTAATGACCCCAATAGGGAAGTCGTTCTGAGTGCGATTCTTAAAATCCAAACTTTGATGGAGGCTCAAATGAAACGGCAAACTCCGATGTAATGACATATCAGGTACGAGTCTTAAAATCTAAGATCTGCACCATGATACATCAGCCCGGTGATCTGCTGATGAACCTCGGTTTTTTTGTGATCTACAACTCAAAAAATCGGCGTTAGGCACGCGCAGGCTTCTACGCTCTGAAAGGGCGCAAAAATCAACTGCCGAGGAGACGAGACATGTTCCGTTTGCAACATTCCGATCAGTCGGCATAAAAATTAAAATAAGCTTGCACAAATAAATATAAATTCATTCCGTTTTAGTTAAGAGGCGCTGTATTCGCAACTAAATGAGTGCTAGAAGACCATGGGCTAATTTAAACATTTTTATATAAACTAGAACTCGAGAGAAATGGCGATTTACCGTGCTTATATTTATGGAGAAAATTTAGACGGATTGTCTCTCATTCTGCGCAACATGCCATTCTGATTACATGAAACGCCCTCCGCGGAAATGGGTAATATATGCACGAGCTCATAACTGATGAGTTACCCTAAATTGTGGGCGATATGTTCTCCCAGAATCATAGTGCACAATATTTACACACCCACGAACTTGCTATATCGCACGTAAGGAAACGTCAACGTTAGGAATGGATGAAATTGAGCTAAATGGCCGCATACCTTGAAACAACCAACTCAATCGCAAACTTAAGATAGCGCGCATGTTAGGCAAACTTTTTATCCAATGTGTCCCATATACTCGTAATTGTATTCTGTATATTGCATTCACGATTACAACTTATGAAGATACGAACTAGTGATGCATACGATAGTATTAAGTAAACTCAATTTGATAAGCACCTGGCAGAGAATTCTATAATTACAGTGAAAGCTTTCAACAAAGGACATTGATATGAGCAAAGAATTATCGTAAGGTGTACTTTTTTATGGGGCGTTCGCAAGCACACCTTACTGCAGCATGCAAGCAGCAGCGGGCCGTAGCTTGCCGACCCTGTCTTAATATACCTACCGACGTCCGCACCGGCAAGCTTGAAAGTTAAAACCTTCTCGAGGAGTAAATATTATACCTCGTGAAGGTAAATCTTACCGAATAGGTTACCATTGCCATGGAGAAAGTTTACTGTACTAAGAAAAATACACCTAGGCAATAGCGTCTGAAATCTAAATGAAGCTATCATATGGAAATATCGGGGCTGCGGCGCCGATTTTGCGGGGTTACCTCAAATGTGCAATTGGCCCTCCAATTAATTCGTCACTAAATCAGTCACCACAACCTTGAAGAGCGACGGGAATGCCACTTCCCACACGACTTCTGAAAGTAGTTCAAGTCCAAATGCTGATCATTCCCGTAACTTCCACTTATATTTAACTATAGGAACCAGTTAGAACAGGATTGTTTCACAAGAGAAGATCAACTTCGAAGGTTTAGATCTAGTCTGACACTTCCAATAAAACCCCCGCTTGCGATCAGGAAGAATGAAAATTCCAATCCTCCTGAGTAGTCCGCATGCTGGCTTTGGACTTGGTGAAAGTATGAAATTTGCATCCTAAATAAATTCCTTGCATCATAATACGTCTAGAATTAATACGTGATTAACAAGATGACGGTAACTTCGAAATTTCTCTCAAAAGTTTACTAAGTAGAACCAAATATATAAATATATTAGCAAGCCATCATCGGGTCTTTACCGTGACCAGAAAATTGTATAACTATGATAGCATACTAAGTTTAAATAGCCTTCAAATCTTATAACGAGCGTAATCTCCCCGCTTCGCAGATAACGATCATTCTAGCCATAGGCGACGGGCGGTAGCATGCTAAAATGCATTCGCTGAACAATCTACTTTCTCTTTTCATGTAATCCAAGTTTCCAACTACATATCAATGGAAGACAGAAAATTCAATGCACGAGTTATGTATTCGCAGATCCATTGCTGTACTATATGGCCAAGAGATTTGGCGCTTCATGTTTCCATACAATATTACAACATGATGGTGGAACAGTCTAAGTTGGTACTGTGCAATATAGTTAGTTCTAAAATCCTGAAATATAATGCCTCTATTTTGCCTCTAATCGCGTATAAATTGGTCTGCCCTAACCAAATTTGAGGACCGCTTAGGCTTCGGCCGAATAGTCACTACACTCGGCGCAAAGTTATTCTGGATCTGCTTGGCCACCCGATCGAGGTCAGTTTCTGGTCAGAATCTCCTATCCGACTTTGTAGTCGCCTGAGAGTATGACAAGGGTTGGCCGCGAAAACTACCCAGAACCTCATACCGAGCTTGCAAACTGCCCAGAGCCTGCCCTTCGAACCCTGAGCTGAAGCGGACATAAAGAAGCTGATTTAAGCGCGGTCAGAGTCTTAGTCGGACCTAATGCAGGGTTGCGCGCACCATTAAATTTTGTTAGGGCGTCTCAACTCGTCTGGTACACCGTACTGCTAACATCTTGCGGGGGCGTTACAAGAGCTGAGATCAATCTGCTCAAATTCCGACGTGTCGAATAAAACACGGTCTCGAGCATTGAATCGCATTTCACTGTTCATCACAAAATGTTGCGCTCACACCATCTCATAGGTGGATCATACCAATAATGAGGAAATATACCTAATGACACACGCATTCGCCGTTTCCAGGAGCCACCAGATACTCTGTGCTCAATCAACTTTGGAACTGCACAATTATCATTCGATCAGCTGCCGCTTAGTCCTGCAGGTACTTATGTACACTGTTCATACAGCTGCCGCTGTAGTAGTAGAAAAGGGTTTGTTATGGATTTTCTAGCACTGCTGCCACTGCATAAAAACTAGGCATTTTCAACGCCCAAGGCATGGGTTCAGATTTCAGGAACTTCAAATTTCTTACGAGATCTAAGGCTTGCAACCTGATCGATTTAGACGTCGGGGGTCCGAGATCAGATCATGCTCCGAGGTAGTTTTCACAGTGATTAGGAGCGAGGCTGACTATCCTGAGCGATTGGCCACCTAGCCTAAAAGTGATCCGGCATACGATGATAAATTTTTGTGCTCGACAAGACGTCGTGAAATCCTGCACGTTCAACCGTTGGGCAAATTAATGTCGCAGTCTCCGATTACGTCGATAATATGCGCGTGACAGCGCATTCACCGATGCGTATCTGAGGTAGACGACGATAACCACATTGATCGACGGTTGGCCTTCACAGATAGTTTCCGAGCAATGACGCCGCTCATGACAATTACTGGAAGCATTACTGCACCTGGTTAGTTCACTAGACTTCGCGATTTGCTTTCATGCTGCAAAATTTCTCTACGAATCCTAATGCGCTTATTCCATCAAATGAATCTAAAAGATTATTATTCTATCATAATCTTAGAATAGCTATGATTCCAAGCCCATATAGAAAATCGTGTTTTTTCGATACCAACATTACACGTTGATGCTTTCAGCAGAGAATACTTCAACAAATAATTCCTGCATAGGCAGAAAAGGCAGAAAATTGAAGCAATTTCGTCGGACGAGGAGATTCGTCTTGGAGGTACAAATTTAGAGCAATTTTGCGTCTAGTCCGCTGACCGAGGCGCATATTCTCCTGAATTAAGCATAGTCAATTGTGACTACAGACTTCTGAACTCTTGACTGTGCAAAACGCTCTAAGATGCCAGAAGCATGCAAGTAGCAACGGGGCACTGATGAGGCAAAAAAATAGATATTACTCTGCAGCACATTGTCTCCAGCTCTATAGTTACTTCCAGATTATCCCAATTGTACGTCTAAAGTGGTACACAATCATCTGAAGACCTCTTAACGTTATTAGAACCGTCGTCGATGGGACAAGACATAGTTCAGAAGATTAGAAACACTTGCCCCAAGCAGATCGCAGGATACAGAGCGGCGCAGAAAAACTACTGCTGACCCAGCAGTAGTCATAGGTTAATTAAAGTCCTAGTAACTTGACTAACCTAGTAACTGTTACTAATGCGTTCCTCTAGTCGAGGAAGCGAATCAACTCCGTCCAGCACTAACCACTTACTAAGCTATTGAGAGGTCATATATCTAAGGTCCAGGCACGTTATCAATACGTCTCGGACAAAAACGCGGCCTCTCTCACGGCCGGTCTCGCGGCCGTGATTCCAAATTCAGTGAGCGTAGAATATCTCGCAAAATACTGAACGTAGCTTGATGAAACTTTATTTCAACACATATCGCTGTTAAAATCACGAATGAGACAAAAGTGAAAAATACTCGCGAACGAAGGCAAAAGTGAAAAAAATATCAGGAGCTAAACATCACCGTCGGGTATTGAGAAATGTTATTTTTTCTTGAAATTTCAAGATTATGTCGTCAGTGAATGACCTATTTCTTAAAAGAGACGGATCCGGCACCAGACATGCAAATCGCACAATATGCTCGCTTAAACGCCAAATACTGGGATTATATAATTCCAGTTAATGTGTTATTAACTCGTTTAAGAGTGAAAAAGCATTCTTCTTGATTTAGAAATCGAGAAGAGTGACTTTCAGTGATGGATCGCTTCAATCACGAACGAAGATTTGCGTTAACTCATTTAACCAGCAATGAGTCAATCATTGATGAAGGCGGAGACTGTGAATTGCTGTTAAGTTTGCAGTACCGTAACAAGAGTAATCAACGAAAGCTATCGGAGTTAAACCAGCGGTTGCACAACCTCATTTTGCCGAGAAAACCGAAGATAATGTCATTAAGGTGAAATTTGGAGTATGTGGTAAGTACGACAATGCTCTCCTTCAAGACGAAGTTGGAGCTGGAAGCAGCTTTGCAGTTCAAAATCGAGTTTCATTCGCATTCAGTTCCACTTCAGAGTGCCGCAGCCCTGCAAAGATGGAGTCGTTCAGGTTACCCTAGATCGAATTAAAAGTGTCCAGTGAGAATTTTTTAGGAGGGCTTCATTGGTGGACACAATACGTAAGCATCCATGAAGATGAGTCGCTAGACGATAGCGTGAACTTTGGGTACCTTCTTCAGCGACCAAAGGATGGGAGCACAGCCAAACAAACTGTAGAATGTTGCCTACGTACCCACAGCAGAAAATTATGGCAAAGCTATTGCAGTTCTGATGGAGAGATACAACGATAGAAGCCTCCTTTGAAAGTGTACGTGAGAGAATTGCTGAAGCAGGAAACATCAAATGCTAAGAAAGATAAAATACCAGTCTCAAAATTGAGAATGAAGTTGGAGTCACTTTGGGATGCGCTGACATTCTTGGAATTGAATAAAGTAGAACCAGAAACCTGGCTGTTCCCATTGATTGAATTCTCGTTGGGCACAGAGGTATTTGCAGCTTGGAACAGAATGCCCACCAGTCTAGCATCCAATGTAACAATGAAGTCTGATGAAGAGGATGCTGGTGGAAGTTTGAAGCACAGTATCAAGGCAACCCGGTATAGTAAGACCATTAGTTATTTCACGAAAAGTCATAGAGGTTCCATAATCTCAATGTAAGCGAATTAAAGAGTTAGCTCGTGGAATTTCCATTCAAAAACCTTCTGTAATAATATAATTATATAGAGAATGGATGGAAAGGGAAAAATGGAAATCATCTGCGAGAAAAGACCAAGTTGTGGGGCCTTGAGCAAATAAGCCTATTGGCAATTATATTTGAGGAGCACGGGACCCAAATAATAATTTAGAAGCCAGTCTGTTAAAATATTTATGGATGCCCGTTGAGGACATGTGTCAGGTGTCAATCTGGCGTCTCATTATAATCATTATAATTGTATATAACTGAGACGTAATATTCACTTGACTTGATAGAGATTGATGACATGAGTCAGCATATGGAAGACACGTGATAGATCCGTGATCAAGACCGTTCTCTGACGTTGCGGTCGACGCCGTAGCATATACCTCTGTATCGTAACTCGTGTATAACCACCCCGTTTATAAGATATGTTATCAGACACATGTGTCTTACTTATCCTTCACGACCTTAGTCACGTGACTCGATCCCCAGGTAGAGCTTAATCTAAAATGATCTTGGACACATGAGTTGAGAGTACGTCCGTTGAAACTCTAATTGAAGCTGACGTTCTCTCTCCGCTGAAACTCTAATTGACTTAATCCGTTCTCTCTAATTGGTTGAGATAATTTACGGTGCAATTGCGTTAAAGTGCATGATGCGTTGCAATAATGACAACGTCGAGTACGAAATACGTTTCAAAAAACGTTGAGAATAAATTACATTGCGATTGGCGTTGAATTGAGAATAAATTACATTGCGATTGGCGTTGAATGCAAGATGCATTGCAATTATGACATCGTTGAGTAAAGATACGTTTCATGTAACGTTAAGGATAAAATGCGTCAAGTGAAAGATACTTGAAACAATCTTTGAAAGCAAATTACAATGCGATAAACGCTGTAAACAAGATGCTACATGTAGAGCGTCTACATTTCAGCCACAGCATGAATAATTATCAGAGGCGAGAGCTGGGACGCGTTTGTGAGCAATTGTGTAATGACGATACTGGAGTTTACCGAGCCCGCACGATGGATCACGTCCCTTGTCAGATGAACACAGCAGATATATAATATAGCGGTTTAAGCGATTATTAGGCCGTAGGCCTGTCACCGATTCCTAACATTGCATAACATCCATAGCTCGTTGCGGGCTTGAACTCGCAACTCACTGCTTCAAATTTTATTTTTTCAACCGCCCGCCTTCCTTACGGATTCTGACCAGATACTGGCGCACAGAGCTGGGATCGAACCCGCACTTCTCTGCAACAATCTTGGAACTCTGAACTGTAATCACTGGGTAGTAGATGGAATTGCCAAAGTGATACATTGATAAAGCAACCAATGACGAATGTAGATACACGCCTCAGATGAAGTTCAGAGATCAAGATTTGAACGACATAAAGTTTTAATTAGGGAGTTTAGTCAATGAGATAAATAGATTGTTGTTGGAAATTATTCATAACTGACGATATGAGATTTCATTAGCTATCATTTTGGGGGTTACAAGATTACTTTAGATCGAATATTTTAGTATCCCAAATTTTTTTAACTCAATATTTTAGAATCCAATGCATTTTCATAGCTGGTATACCGCCAATAGCTCTTCTAGCGATTCTGAATAGAATTTCACGATGGTAAAAGATGGCAAAAACCATGGCCAAATTCATATAAATCACATGAAGAATGGTCAACTTCCGGGGTCCTTCAAAAGATTGAAGCGAATGAAGGAAATAATTAGTGTAAGTCTGTTTTATATTCTTTACGACTGACTAATTATTAAATTGTGCGGAAAATTTAAGCTGCAATTTTGAATTCAATGCATGTAGAATAGTGTTACGGTTTTTCTCGACTATATAGATAGTTCAATTAATGCTCGTGAATGAACGTGATTTGATGGTGTTTTATATAGTCAACCGACAATATATTATAATATGTCTTCGTTACTAGAATTTCAGCTGGTAATTTTAAATGAAAAGCGGTTTTCGGATCCGAATACTGAAATTACTTACAACAAAGATTTTTATTTGCCCTTAGTGCGAACTCCTATTATATTTAAAGCTGAAGTCATTCAATTGATTCAATGAGTTACATGTGAGAGATTTTTCTCTTTGGCGCAAAGTACTTGTGAAGCGAAGCTTCTCACTTTCGAAAATAAATTCTCAATAAAAAACTTTTGCCACTTTCTACTTTTAAAATTCAATCAGGATTCTGTTGCCTCGTGCAAATGCCTCTGTCTAAGGACCGAGTGCGCATGCTCAGGTATAGCGTGGCAGAATTATTGTAACCAATTACAGTTGGATCGAATTGAAGTGCATTGAAGAATGAACATTTATTGATGTTGAATATTAAGGAGGTTGCACTTCTAGAGTTTACATTTCGAAGGGGTGTCTACAAATATTATCCAGATTTATCATGTCGCTAATTAATTAATAATTAATTAATTAATTTGAAGTTCTCAACGTCCAACATCTCTTTATCCGTTTAATATATCTATTGGTGA
This sequence comes from Hyalella azteca, assembly GCF_000764305.2. Lineage (NCBI taxonomy): Eukaryota > Metazoa > Arthropoda > Malacostraca > Amphipoda > Hyalellidae > Hyalella > Hyalella azteca. The sequence continues at coordinate 85,074 of NW_025935851.1, read as the reverse complement.
GTAATGATATCATTGTTTGAAGATGGTGACTTGATGTTAACATCAATGCAGTGTTATCAAACAATGTTTAAGGTTACTAATTTTCAAATGCCGACATATTGAGCCAGTTAACAAATGTCGCCATACTAATAATTAATCAAACGTTATATTTATTCGCCAGCAAGTCTCAATAAAATTTTTCATAACTGGTGAGTCATCAATGCTAATCTTGCATATTCACAAACAGTATTCACACGTACAAGCCTCGGAATGACTTGACTTCATACGAAGTTTGCTTTAAATCTTATCAATGAAAGCTTTTTATAGTCCTTATCAGTTTTTAGCTGATTGCGAGTTCTTTGAACAGGTGTGTGTCTTTTCCTTGCTGTTTTGTTCGTTCCGGTGAATTGGCACTGAATAGTGGCCGCTCTCTGAAGCGAAAAATATCTGCCGTAAAAAAGTGAGAATAGAACGTGTGTACTAGGGTAGTGAATATGCTAGACAAATAAAAAAAAATATGCTTCAAACAATATGCTGCACTCGTGCGCTCCAGCGATCTAATAAAAATTATCAACAAGCAATACAATTATTTAATCAATTTTTTTTCAGGTTCGACATCCGATCCTGTATTCAAAATGAAAATATTTACTAGAGGCTTGTTCATCCTCCTGGTCCTTTTGGCATCACGGGTAAGTGACCAAGTCATAAATTCTTCTATCACGAGAAATTTTTATTTTTTTGCATTTTTTTGTAGCTTCCATGAAATTCAATCTCACGAACCGAATAAATTTCTCATATACGTTTAATTTAACTTCATGATTCGGTTTACTATAACAAAACAAAAATTGAGAAACATGAAAATGCGATTTGTGCTTATCAAATCGAGTACCTGCAGATGTTGAGGCAGATGCCTCACACACACACGGGCGATGTCTCATGTTGCTGTCTGGTCTCCTCTGCCACTTTGATAAAACATCCACTGACCAAATTTTATTTCATTTCCATTTGAAAATGTTATTCCGCTACTTCATTGATGCGTCTTTAAAAGTTAATGTTCCGTGCCCAGACGACTGCCGACCCATTCTGCTCACTTGGTTTTTCTCACTTCTCGCAAGTCATTGGGATGCAACCTACAACGATGATCCCCTGTACGCAAATGTACCCGCCTCCGTACCCGTTCCTCATACCTTATAGAGGAAATAGATTTATTGCCGTATACATAATTTTTAAGTTGCAATTTATTAGGTTTAGGATTTTGGTTTTTCATTTCCAGTTTTCTATCACCTTAGCCGTGACCTCCAGCAGTATTGCGTTTTGTCTTTCATTGTGTCTAGTGTTCTTGCCGTGGAGGTACGAGGTACGTTAATCGATAGCTGTGTGATTATATTTGTGATTGTTCAATTTTAGAATTGAATCGTACCGTGTAATAAATTATTTGTGAGTGTTGATTTGCTTATTATATATCCATATTCTCTAATTAGGTATTTCAAGTGTTATTTCTGTTCTATTTCAGGAATGCCTCACTTATTGGACTTGTGAAGTAAATTGGAAGTGATTGAAACGCACGGTTAGGGTTAGGCTTTTATGGTGTTAGGTTTGATGTTTTGTTTCTATTTATTCATTGTTAATTATATTTACTTTCAACTGTTTATTCATTGAAGAAAATCTGATTGAAGAACGATCACGTGCATTGTGTCGGGGAGACGTCAGTTTGTTGAGAGATAGGAAGTCGCCCAACAACCTGAACGTTAGGAGGATTTTCATACAGGATATGAATGGTGGCCGGCGAACCCGCCCTACACCAGAACGATATGGTAGGGTTCGTGCCCCTGCCCCCATGCCTTCCCCCATCATTGGTCATCATCAGGAACGCCATACAAAGACCTGTTGATGGAAGTAAAGTCACCCAATCAAGTGAATGGGGCAGGTATAGCTGCCTCCACTCCGTTCTCCATATATAGATAGATATGCTAGCAAATTTAAATCCCCGAATCTAGATGAAGATTTATCCTCTTAATTATAGGACAAGATTGTAGATGAACAAAATGTACATGTTATAGATGCCTCTTTTATTGGTAGTTTTCAAACTGTGAACGTTTCAAATTCGTTCACGATCTTTTATTATTTTTCGATTAAGTTTCTTTAGATTGGCAGCGATTCGTACATGTTTATGTTAGGGAATTCGTTTTGAGGCCGTTTTCCTCACTCGTGCTTTCGATCTTTTTACAAGAGGTGTGTCTCAGAGCGAGACGTAGACGGTGCTGTCGTTGACTCAGTTGTGTCCTGCGTCCCTGCAAACCAATCGGTATAGTTACTGTTCAGCTGGCCTATACTTTCAAAAAAGTTAAGAGATCGTAAGTTCATCAGCCAATCATTGATGGCCTTTCAAGCAAAATCATAGACAAGATAATAGAGCGTAAGTACTTACGTTCACTTAGCGAAATTTGAAAGTGCCTCAACTGTGGCAGCTAATAAATACCGATTCTGATTCGGATTTTTGTCTCTCAGTGATCCCTCTCCTTAATTGACTGGGCTAAGAGTTCTCGCAACCTTTTGTGCCACCTTTCGAATATAACAGCATTAAGTGTCCGTTTTAAAATGCTCTATTAGGATGGAAGAAAATCGTTTCCCCTGGGGTGAACTGAAAAACAATTTCTCTTTTTTTGCCAATCGTAAAGTGCTTATAAGTTAGTGGCTGGCGTTCCGCCTTAAGGCGGCCATCATTGACGAAAAAGACCTGAACTTCCGGTCAAAGAAAAAGCGAATCTGGCGTCTTCGCAATGTGGCCCAATTGAGCCTGGCATACCGAATGGCATTTATTCCTACTGTTCTTCGGTCTGCGCCTCCACAAAGAACAGGTGTTTACCGTGTTACTATTTACTCCATTTAAATTGTAAAAGTTTGACCAATACCGTTGTTCTTTATTATACCGTATACGACCTGGAATATATCCGTGTAAAGTTAATAGGTATAGATAGTGAGGTGAAGAAGTCTTCTTAGGTTTTATGATGTGGTTTTAGGCATAAACCATTGTGTCTTTCAATGTCAGTAATAAGTTTTATCTCTCATAAAGGTACCCCTCCAAAGTCTAGGTCTGAATCCGATGTCTGAGCTTACGACCTCAACTCATACACACAGTTAATGCTTTTTCGTTACCAGAATGAAAGCTTGATGTGCAATCGTCTTCATACTCATGCCTCGGTTGAGCAGCAAGAAGTTTGATGTTTGAACCTGTTGCTTTTTTTGCGGTTAGGTCAAAGTCTCGAGTTTATACTGATTCCCGTAACAAAAATCACTATTACATTAGAAGTCAAAATTTTCAGGGAATAACAGTCTGAACATTATACTTCTACATCAATTCAATTGATGTTACTGTTATTATTTTCATTTCAATTACTGTAAAATTAGAATTATTGAACTGCTTAGTTACCAATTCAAAAAGTATAACTAGCAAAAAATCTCTGTTAATTTCCGTAGGCCGCTAAAGCTAACGGCCGTTCTGAAGTTAACATATATATATGCATGAAGGTCGTAAAAGATCAGACAATTTCAGTTGGTTGGCATTATCCACTATCAGATTGCCCTTTCGATAACATTAATACTTTTAGGAGAGCTTCGAGCTGAACGACTTCATACAGGAAACTTCAACACAGCCGAGGAAACTTCAAACCTTTGTGGGAAATGTTTTGGTCTACCGCCTGCGTAATGTAGAGCACGAATCGCTCTATGAAATTTGCATTACCAACATGATAAGGGCAGACGAAAACTCGAAAACTTTCGCCACTATCCCAACACCAAGAAGATGTATGATTTGCCAGAAAGTTCTTGAATATATGAGATCTCCTTACTTTAGTGCTGTTTGGTTATCGACTGGAGCGGCTGATTACATCTTTATTATTTAGTAAAAAAGTTACTCAAACTTGATTTACCTATTTTTGTCTGAACAAGCTGCTCTGATAATTCCTATGATATTTTTACAGAGACTTGCATACTGCATGTACAAAATTATTATCTTTTCTAAGATAATTCCAGTTGGAAGACTGTTATTTGGGTATGAGTTGATTATGATTTTATTTAACAGGCTACAGTTCCCAACATATCTAGCAATGGTGTGGGCAACCTTCCTCTTTTCTTCAGATCTTCATTCGAAGATTGAAGCTAACTCCAACCTCTAGTCCGATTCAGATACAGACCACCTACAAGGCTTCGTACGACTGCCAACGACGCCACATCTTCGATTTTTTTTTCCTCTGCATCTGCATTATGGAGTGAGACGTGCAGCTTGCTTCTCGTCTGAGGAGGTAGCTTTGAGGTGTTGGGATGATCTTGGGGCTTCAGCATCAGCTCGTCTTCTCATGCACGGAGGACGGGTCTCTGCGAGAGCTCAAGAGAGGACCGGATGGTGCAGGTTGGTTGTCCGCCACTAAAGCTCAGGGTGTTGTGGCAATTTGTGGCTCCGGCCGGTCAAAATTGTGGATAACCGTCTACACTTCACTACTCTCACCCAAATAATAAAACCCTCCTTGTCTTCCAACTGACTATATATTTAGGAGTTACCAATTTATTATAGCCTCTTATTTTTAAAAGGACTATACCATTTTAAGATCACAGCCGCTAGGTCCGCAACTTTACGCGTTTGACGATGGTTGGACCCGAATATTCAGCGTGCTATAAATTGCTAATATTTAAATTTGTTGCGTTACATTCAAATCAGTTTCATTTATTTTGACAGAATGGGCGGCACGGAACTTAGCGCGTCAGTTTACCTGTGCTCCCTGGCTGGCTTGCGCTGGCCAGGTGAAGCTCTTGCTCACGATTTTCTGATGACTTCCACCGGGCAGCAGCTCGGACCAATCCAATATTCGCAAGATTTTTAGTGTTGCCATGAACACAGTTAAGAATTATTAAACTATTTATCAAGAGCCGTTTCCTTTCCATATCTATTTTTGTAGCAATACATTTTTCCTTATACTGAAGAGGGAGGTTGTGCTTAATTAAATTTTGTCCCATTCAAAACACAGATGAATCATGAAGCATCCAACTTTCTTAATTCGGCTGTAACGCGAAAGCGTGCCAAATTAATTACCTAAACAGCTTATCCTAAATTAATCTCATATAATGAAGTGGATTAAAACCCGATAGTTTCAATTTTTATTAAGTAATAATAGCAAAGAAGCGACACACGCCGGTGAACAACCGCCGGCGTGTTGATTTGCTGAACCAAATGTCCCCAACACAACTAGATTGCTAACAGATTCACTTGCTGCCACTTAAGAAGCAGTTATTTATCTTTTTCATTTCAACACCAACAATCGACACTCATCTTCCTTCTCGTATATGTCCTATTATGAAATCATAATTTTCTTGAAATGCTGATGTCATGTTGAGAGCATCGACATGAGCTGCATTAAAAAGATCATAATGTCAGGAAACGAATGCAGATTCACACAATTTGAGTTAGTGAATCTTAATGGTGAATCTCATGATCTACTTCAGGAGACGCCATCCGTCAAATGAATTTTTAGCTCGGTTAAAATGTGTTGCTGCTTACTCGTCGGTATTCAATGTTTCAGCGGAAACTTTGATATTTTAGTGATGGTTGCACTCGAAAACTGTCTTATAGTTTCCTCCAGTTCAGAAGTACGCATGAGGCAATTCAGAAGTACGTTATGACTTGCCATACAGCTGTTATAATTCCTATGATATTTGTACTCTGCCAGTCTACTTGCATACTGCAAAACACAGATGACAGTCATACTCGTACAATATTCAACTTTCATATTTTTGAGTTCACTCTTGGTTAGTGTGATTTTTATCGGAATTAGTTCAGCCCTGTGTCTCACAGTTTTCACTTGATCTCTTGCTGCCGGGCCATGAGTGCAGAACTTGGTATTAAATAACAGGATAAGCTTGCTTAAACACGGGTGATTAATGAACAGAGAATTCGTTGTTTTATAATTTCAAGGTCGAACAATATTGTTTAGATGACGTTAATTAATCAAAATGCACGTTTAAGGAAGTAATTTCAATTATTTTGCGACGTTTTGAATGTAGCGACATTCATTTTCAAGCCATAAGAAGTATCGTATACAAAAATTGTGGCGGAAATAAGTACATGTTACACGTAAGCCTTATTTGTTAAGGTGCAGTTGAAAAGTTCGAGAAAATTTGGATTATACGCATATGCGAGCAGAATGTTTTTCCAATTTTTCTTACTACAACATTGAGCGCGGCGATAATACCCATAACTTGCACTGCGCTTTCATCAATGCAGTGGAAGTGGAGGACTTGGAATGCTGTTTTATATATGAGCGTATTCCCTGAGAGATAAGCTAACGTTTTCGGCTGATAAATCTATCATCATTATTAATTAAGATAAACCTTGTTTGATTTAATGCTTTTGAAAAGTAACAATTCTATCGTATCTTTCTATCGTACTGATAAACCATTTACATTCATATTCCGTATAGTCAGAGTAGAACAATGATTGAATTAAATAATATGCGGTTAAAAATTACTTTTTAAAGACAACATTTCTAAAGAATCCAGTGTCTCCGATGTTACAAATGCACAATGAATTTCTAATTTTATTATCAAATATCACAAAAATGAATTTTTAATTTTATTTTTAAAATAAAAAAAAAAATAAATTGTCAAAAGTAATCATTCTGTAAATTGATTCATGCATTGCCTCCGACTTTAAGCAAGTGTGGGAAATTTTAGATTGATTGGACTGGTAGAAGCGAGTTAAATATTGATTATAAGATTTATAACAGACAAACAAACAACAAGAAGTGAAGTTAAAGAGAAGTGTTGTAAAATGACATATCATTCATGCTCAGTGAAAATTTTAAATCGATACTTTTCCTGGTTATCCATTTTCATATTATCGTTTAGGTTAAGATGATCTGAATGGCTGCGATCCAATAATTTTTCTACGTGTTTATTTGCGTCTTCTTTAGGAACGGGTTAAATTTTTTAAAACGTGTTTCACGTCATTAAAGTTAATGTTTAAAAATTTTACTGAAAAATATGTCAGCATTTAGGAACGCTGGACCCACAAAATATGCGAATTTTCTTTCCCGAACATACTCTGAATGTTGAACGAACTTGATGGATCATGCTTGTTAAATTCCTGGTTCTCAAATGCACTTTTGTTGTATATTTTGTTTGCCTGAAATATGCTTGTCACTGACATTTTACTTGAATTCAGTTTAATAAGCATCTAGAGTTTAACTTTCAGTGTTGGCTCTAAACTGTTGGCTCTCTAAACGTTGTGTTGAAAGTGTTGTTTCGTTTTGTCGAAAGTGTTGGCTCTCTTTCGGTGTTGGCTCTCTAAACAGAAGGAAATGTTTGGTACGTGTATTCTAATTCTGAAGGTCCGTGTGGCCTAGCTTGTATACTTGACTTTTATGGTGTTTCATGTTTGAAGTGAATTATTTCATTTCGCAAAAATCTAAAATTTCCTTTCTCAAAAATGAACTATTTCATTTCTCAAAAATTATTTCATTTCATTTCAACAATAATCGTTTATGCAAATCCTTCACAAAACGAATATACGTAACACTGCTATAATGATGTTTAGTAAATCCGATACTGACGTTTGGTTTCTTACCCTAGAATTTCTAACATTGTTAATAAATGTTATAGCACTCTATCGCTCGGATCTTCGTCTTCTTGAAGCATCTTGGTTGTACATTGTGGCACCTTAGCAAATTACACAATCTGTCCAATCAAGTCGTACAAAATAAAATGTGATTTTCGATTTGAAATTTTTGTATTTGGATTGCGATATCCCAATAATGCGATATATCTTACAAAATATTTCGTTACAACGTAAATTGAAATAAGCGCCAGTTAAAAATTTTAAATTCATAAAAAGTAATGTGTAGGGCAAGTAATTTGGACGTTGAAACAAATGCGCACTGAGGATTTGTGGAACCTACAGGGAAGCGATTCGGTATTTGTGCGGCTTGGAATGTTCTTGAACGTCAGCCAATTTCAATTCATTCAACGACAATGATTCCTTTCAGCCAATTTTGAATACCTGCCAAATTTTCATTTAGTTGACAGAGGCACTAAACAGAAGCCCCAGTACTTCATGTATGGTTTTTTTTCGTCTATTAATTGTTTTGCATGTAATGTCATGTGCCGGCGAGTCGGGATCTCTGTTTGCGCTCTCACGGATCAAGGAAAGCAATTCGAGAAGGCGCTCGAATCCCATTCTGAAAGGGATTAAATTTAGATGTGCCATAATACCCTCAACATTATTCCGTTTGAAACCTAAATATAATCATGAGTTTAGGCTTCTTCATATTTTCACTTTGTGGCGATTATCACGCAAACTAATTATTGAAATCAACCAAATTGAAGTCAAATATTAATAATAGTGGCGTTTTCAATGCACATTTTATGCAGGACATCATGTGTTCTAATACATTGACACTGGTAGCTCATCTTAAGTCTAAATAAATGACTCATTGTTCTTTACCATTGTTTCTAATCGAAAATGAAAACTTATATTGTTAACAATAATCATATGGTGTGCATAATATGAACTGTCCAATTCTCATGCGTCAAAAAACGTATTTTTAGGAATAAACAAAAAATATTGAGGCCCATGATAAATAGAAATTGGGTTTATTTGAAAATAATTAGTTATGAGCACTGTATATTTATATTCTTTCTATTGGGTGTGCCCTAATAAATAATCGCACGGGCCCAGCTCGGTCGATTTTCCCGTTCAACTAGAACACAGCTAAGGAGGCCTTGGCAAAAAATGGAGTTTTGAATCACTCCTAATTTTTTTGGTCGTCAGCATAGATAAATAATCAAAAAATTGCAGGTTAAACTTTAAAGTCGTACCATGTACACGTCTATCTACCGTCAGCGACAGAGCGTTCCCGGTCGCCTCCGCCAGAACTTGAGACAGTCTGCCGGCTTCCGTAACTTCGGCTCCTTTACTGCAGGTGTTTTGTCGACGCCTAAAAACGGAACTGGAGCCTAGAGTTCTGTTCTAACCGTTGAGGCAAGAGGTTCTTTGTGCTGAGCTCCCGTGACAGTAGCCGGCTTCGGCCGGCTGCTACGTCATCTTTCTGGAACTATCTTTCTCGAACTTTGAAAATGCCGTACTGTCCCGCTCCGAGGCGTTGAGCCGGCGGAAGTTACGACCAGCTAAAGTGAAGTTTAACTCCCGAACACCTATAAATGCTCCCGGCATCTAACTGCCAAATTCGTTACAAAGATTTTAAGAAGCTTCCATGTGTGGCTAGTGCCCCCGGGTTCGTGGTTAGTGCCCCCAGGTGAGTGGTTAGTGTCCCCAGGTGAGTGGTTAGTGTCCCCAGGTGAGTGGTTAGTGTCCCCAGGTGAGTGGTTAGTGCCCCCAGGTGAGTGGTTAGTGTCCCCAGGTGAGTGGTTAGTGTCCCCAGGTGAGTGCTCAGTGTTCTAAGGTGAGTGGTTAGCGTCCCCAGGTAGTGGTTAGTGTTCCCCAGGTGAGTGGTTAGTGTCCCCAGGTAGTGGTTAGTGTCCCCAGGTTCCTGGGCCTGGAGTGGTGCTCACCTCCCCGGTGTGGTCTCCACTTTGGTGGCCCCGTTCTGTAGAACTTCAGCCATTGAGAAATGTTGAGTTTTTTTTCAAGAAACTAATTTTTGTACCTGAAAACAAAATGCAGTCAAATTCCTTGAACTGTTCTGACATGGGGCCGCATTGAACCAGTCTTCAGAGGCTCCCATAAATTCCAATTAAAGAAAAAACTGGAGCCTATGAATCTCGTAAAGCCTATGAATCTTGCGCTTAGTCATTTTACCCGTTCCCATCTCTTCTTACGTCTATTTATTTCTCGCTCGCTATTAGTCTTATGCGAGACGTGCCCTCGAAATTTTTTTGAACCAGACGCCACGATAAATGCATCGTAGAATAATAATAATATTAATAATGAATTGAAGGATCTAAAAATGTAACGTAAAGATCTTTGCTGTAGGTCTTTAAGGTCGTAGAGGACAGTAAATAAAAAAACGGTTTCGTAGGTGAATTTTTACCGGTTTCTGTAAATCAATGCAAAAAAAACATAGCAAAAGAAATAAATCAAAAATATATATATAGAATGACAATATTCGTATTCTTAGCAAATCAGTAGCTACAATAAGCGGAAAACTCTTACCAAATTACTGGGGTTCGGAACGTTCATATTGCTCAGCTGACAGACGACTCTTTTTCTTTCTTTAATTGGAATTTATGGGAGCCTCTGAAGACTGGTTCAATGCGGCCCCATGTCAGAACAGTTGAAGGAACTTGATCGAATTATGTTTTCATGTACAAAATTGGGTGCCTTGAAAAAAAAACTCAAGATTTCTCAATGGCTGAAGTGCTACAGAACGGGGCCTCCAAAGTGGAGGCCACTCCAGGGCAGACGGCCCCACTCCAGGGCAGATAGCACCACTCCAGGGCAGATAGCCCCACTCCAGGGCAGATAGCCCCACTCCAGCGCAGATAGCCCCACTCCAGCGTAGATAGCCCCACTCCAGGGCAGATAGCCCCACTCCAGGGCAGATAGCCCCACTCCATCACTAACCACTCACCTGGGGGCACTAACCACGAACCCGAAGGTACTAACCACACGGCACACATGGGGGCATCTTAAAGTCTTTGTAACGAAATTTGGCAGTTAAACGCCGGGAGCATTTATAGGTGTTCAGAACTTCAGGAGTTAAACTTCACTTTAGCTGGTCGTACCATTCGCCGGCTCAACGCCTCGGAGCGGGACAGTACGGCATTTTCAAAGTTCGAGAAAGATAGTTCTAGAAAGATGACGTAGCAGCTGGCCGAAGCCGGCTACTGTCACGGGAGCTCAGCACAAGGAACCTCTTGCCTCAACGGTCAGAACAGAACTCAACGACAGACGACTCATAAATGAGTTTGAGGACACAAGAAAGCTTTTACTCTATAGTAGTCGGACCAAAAGAAATGAGGATGCTTCTAATGTTTTTAACATGTAATTCAGATTGGCACATTGATTTTTGTGGCCATTTGTCTTTACCTATTCCAAATTAAAACCAAAAATCTCTATTTGAAATTATTCGTGGCATAGTCATATAGAATTGAAAAAAAGTTTCGGCACTAATTGAAGAAAAAAGCCCAATGGCCTGTTGCCGATTTTTGTACTGTTCGTGACTTGAATCGCAAGAGATCCGGCCTTTTGAACCCGATCCTTCCATAACTGACGATTGTTTGGATAGCCGCTGGACTTATTGCCCGGTCCGTGAGAGTCGTTTCAAAGGTTATTGAAGATGTTCATACTCGGAGCGTCAACGATGCTATCAGGGAGGCTGTTCCACATGTCGGTGACTCGAAGCGAGAAGAAATGTTGTTGCATGGATGTGTTACAACGCAGTTCTTTTAGTTTATAGCCGTGGCCCCTGGTGTTGGTTCTTTTTTCAATATCTACGACTCCTACTGAAACATTGTATAAAGCGTGGGCATCTCATATACTTCAATGATGTCACCGACGTCGATAACAGAGGGTTGGAAGCTTCATAATTTTTAATCTTTCTTAAAAATTCTTGCCTTTTAATCCCGGAATTATCCTTGTTGCACGTTTTTGAACACTCTTGACTAAATTTTTGTCCTTTTCTAGTTTTGGTGACCACACGGCATTTCCAAATTCTAGGTTTGGACGCACGACTTCGACAAACAACTGCTTCATCGCTTCTGCATCTAGGAACTCGAAAGAGCGTCTGATCATTTATTGACTATTTTAAATTGAGCTTCAATTTGCTTAGAAAATTTCAACTCATTGTCGACATAAACTCTTGAATCTTTTTCCATTCTCAACTTCGACATCATTACTCTCTAGTTGCTATCATGTCTTCTCATACTGTAATGTTGCTGTTCATTGTTCCTGCCAAGGTGGATGGCTTTACACTTGTCAGCATTAAAACGCAGCTGCTACGTATCAGCCAGTAAACTAACCTGTCAATATCACCTTGCAGCTGTACTTTTTGCGACGTATTCTTCACTGTATTATAAACATTTGAGTCATCAGCATACATCGAGTTTTTGCTAGACACGCTAGACACAGCTTCTGGCAGATCATTTATAAAAGCAACGAACAAAATAGGCCCAACAACGTTTCCATGGGCACGCCACTGCGCATTGATGCCCAGTCTGATACGGTCCCATTAATACAAACAAGTTTTCGTCTCCCTACTAGAAAATCTCTGATCCATTTGAGTACATTACTCTCAATTCGCAAAGACTTCATTAACGCAACAGCCGCTCATGTGGGGCACTGTCAAATGCCATGGCAAAATCGAGGCACACTGCATCCACTCCATGGCTTTCTTTCGTCCAGCAGCCGGGTCCATTCATTCAGAGTAGACAAGAGGTTAGTTTTGCAGGATCTACCGGCAATAAAGCCATGTTGACAATCTGATAGTAGATTATCAACAGGCAAATGATCGATAAAATATAAAATATATAAAATTCATATAATTTATTTTTTTCTCACCTACAAAAATGTCCATCTACTTTCAAATCTGAGTGTAGCTTGAATGGAAGATACACATCAACTTCATTGGAATGATAATCAAGGAAACATTCACTTCAAACATTGCTGTGCCGCTAGCATTCGTATCATCTCTGTCAGGCTTGGTTGGCAGCAATGGCGCACAGTGGCAGCATGAGCTCACGTCAGGCTGGGTTGGCAGCAATGGCGCACAGTGGCAGCATGAGCTCACGTTGTTACCGTGCTAGCGGGTGGGACAAACCCGTTGTCCACTTAAGAGTTAAACAGTGGAAGCTATTAATCTTGTTTAAACTTTAAATGAAAGAATTTTCTATTAAAATTATATTTAGGGATAGTACATCAAAACAAATGAAACAAGTGAAGAATGTGACATTGATCAGTGGGCTTTAACTGGCAGTTACACTGATAAAGGTTATGAGCACTGTTGGCTGTTCTAGGCCAAAACCTTAGTTTATAGGGAGCACAGGGTAGGACTAGACACTAGAGTGACAGTGACACTGCAAGAAAAATAAATGGAAGATAAATAACCCTAGTGCTAAATAGTGAATTCACAAACAATATAATTCAATATCTTAACCAATGCCAGAATTTAATCTAAAATACTATTTATTATGCATTTAAAACAGTGACCGTCAGCCAAGAAATAATCAATTAATTCACACAAGAAAATTAATCAATTCAATCAATTAATTCACACCACAAGCATAATCACAGAAACATTAACAGCAGTGAAGTGCATAATGAGCAAGGACACTAACAGTTACACAGAAATTACTATTGATCTGATAAATGACAACCGAAGTAACAAAATATTGTTCCGACTATTGGAGAGCAGACTTACCAAGGCTTTCACTTCCAGGCTAGCACAATACACGGAATGCCAGTGGCTGCTAGTTACTAAATGGCGGAACTGAATTGGACGCGACTGTCGTTAGTTGTGCAAATAAATCACTCTGAACTAAAATGGAAATAATCAAATTGAGTTAAACGTTACTGAAAAATAATGAGTTAAAACACAGACTGGTTGAGTGATAAAAGGTCAGATGCCTTCCGGCAACAACGTCAGGCTTGGTTGGCAGCAATGGCGCACAGTGGCAGCATGAGCTCACGTCAGGCTTGGTTGGCAGCAATGGCGCACAGTGGCAGCATGAGCTCACGTCAGGCTTGGTTGGCAGCAATGGCGCACAGTGGCAGCATGAGCTCACGTCAGGCTTGGTTGGCAGCAATGGCGCACAGTGGCAGCATGAGCTCACGTCAGGCTTGGTTGGCAGCAATGGCGCACAGTGGCAGCATGAGCTCACGTCAGGCTTGGTTGGCAGCAATGGCGCACAGTGGCAGCATGAGCTCACGTCAGGCTTGGTTGGCAGCAATGGCGCACAGTGGCAGCATGAGCTCACGTCAGGCTTGGTTGGCAGCAATGGCGCACAGTGGCAGCATGAGCTCACGTCAGGCTTGGTTGGCAGCAATGGCGCACAGTGGCAGCATGAGCTCACGTCAGGCTTGGTTGGCAGCAATGGCGCACAGTGGCAGCATGAGCTCACGTCAGGCTTGGTTGGCAGCAATGGCACACAGTGGCAGCATGAGCTCACGTCAGGCTTGGTTGGCAGCATGACCGTCGCTTTTTGAAACAAGCGTTCGCCTCTTTCGTTCCTAAACATTCCCATATCACTAGGGGCACACGCTTTAACTTACCTCCGCTTCGGTTAGAAATGGAAAAAACGGTACAGTTTTTAATTGTTTAAAATATAATGAATTGCCTGATGATTTCAAACTAGGTTATTCCAAATTCCTTTTAAATTCTAAATCTCGCGACTTTATTCTTACCTAATATTAATTTGACTTCGATTAACATGTAAGATTAGAGTAATTTTACGTGGTGTTTTTAATTACATCTAATTTTCAGTGTAATGTTGTGACAAACTATTATAAGTGTTCTCGAGATTTTTGTAATGAATGTTTATTTTGTGAAGCTTTCTATAGTTCTTATCAATATGGTATTATCACTTGAATGGGATTAAAGACCACCTTGTAGTCAGCGAAGCTTTTTTTGGCTTATGAGCTTTATTTTCAGCTTCACTCGGAAGCTTTGCTATTTTATTTTATGTTTCTTTCTTTATTTTGTGTTTCTTTTGTGTTAGAATATATATTATATATATATATATATATATTCTACTACAATAAATGCTACTGTTTGTGAATAAACAACAATAAGCTCTCAGAATGCAATGTGATTTTTGATGCGGTTCATAAATTACACAACTTGCAGTCGGGAAAATTAAACCGGTGATTACTTTTCAAGACAAATAATTTCAAATTGACAATTTAGCATCGTACATGTCATTTATGACTATTCTCAGATGCTGCACATTGCATGATAAGCAAAGCTATGCAAATTGCAGTTCAGTGTAATTCAAGGCCACAATGACACACCGCAGTCTTCGACAACTCTGCGCGGTGTACGCACTTCAAAAAGATATAACACGAGGGGCTAATTTCAACAAAAAATCTTTCAAGAAGTGCACGTAGCACACTGATGACTGAATCGCCAACGACCGGACGTAGAGTTGTCATATAAAAATTATTTGTGGAACCTCAAATGACATCTGCTGCCCGATCTACTTGGTTGAAATTATTATATTTTAGGGAACGAATTGAAAATTTAGAAAGAAAAGGGATTTAATAAACTTCTGGCCAACTACGATAAGTGATCAGTCAGGTTTACTTTGAGAATAATGACAAGCTGAACCCACAAATGATAATAACATAATAAATAAACATAACAGATACAAGGTAATTAATAACGCTGTCTAACCATCTGCTCCCAATGATATGTTATAGTACCAGCAACTCAGATTTGAATTCTATGTTAGATTGCCTCAGATGGTGGTCATAAACTGAACAATACAAAACTTAAATAAACATCTACCATTCATCAACTTCCCTTCAGATTTCTGCGAGTTACTGGCCTTTTATTTCCAAAGATACAATTTAAGAAGTATTAACTTTTTGTATTACGCCTCGGATTAGAAGTTATGCGAACAACATTTAGGATTTTTTCCGGTTATGTGAGACGCTTAATTGCGTGTCATACTACTATTAANTCTTAAAAGCCAAGCACACAAAACGAAGTCATGGTTTCGTCTTGATCTCGAATGACCCGCAATCCAATAACCCCTTTCTACGTTGGATAAATTACTGTGGCAAATACCTTCGTGCATTGTGTAGGCAAACGGTTTTCAGTGGCTTAAAAGAGATTTGCCTGCAATGTGCTATCGATTATTCAGACCTTACAAATCAGCGATGATTCATAGATGACTGCCACCTTTACTCGCCACCCTTTCGATTTATTGATGTTTTATTGTCGATTTTTGGCAAATCTGGCCACTCACAGTTACGCCACCTATAAACTACTATCGCCACCTATAATCATCGGTGCACCACCCTTAATTTTTATTTGGGTAGGTTCAATGCTTCATGTTTAGGTTATTTCACTTTGGGCTTAAGTGTAAAAATAAATTCAGCGATCGTCCAAAGAAAAGTCGTCATGAAAATATTTCGGAGATCGTCACAAGAAAAGTCGTTATTACACGAAAGTGATGGTCTTTGAACTGTCATCAATTATTGGCAGCAAAATCAACTCACGTTCACGACATTCTTCATTTCTTCCACGAAGCGATCAAAAATATCGTCGCCAAACAGAAAATTCTTGACGGATTTAGGTAGATTATCTAATGCCGGAATGAACGAGGGTAATAATGTCACTGGGTTAAATTTTTCACGAAGTTCATTATTGGTGCGAAAAATCGATTCAATTTCTTTGGAGCGAAGATCGTACCGAGTACCTGGAAGATGGCACCAAATGGATGTGAATTCAGCTCAGACCTGCGACTAGGTAGAAGCAGTCAGAATATGATACTCTCATTAAGAGATGGATAGTTTTGACATCATGTCATTCACTTTTCGAATTGAAAATTTATTTACTTCTTTCATGTGCCAGGAATCTGCCAAAAGTTTGGGTCAATTTTCGAATAGAACCGAAAAAGAAGACTCACTGGCCACCATCTGCCAGATGATGTTGAGCGCCACAGTCCTGAAGCTGTCGGGGTAGTTGATGGCTTCACCGCCGTACTTCTTGAGGTCTTCCACCAGCGCTTTGCCTTCGATATTAATTGCTTCTTCTAGGTGATCTTTACCAATTCCTGAAAAAAGAGTAAACCATAAATACGTATTTGAATTTAAGAATAAAAATTTTTCACTCATGCCAGCACGCATAAAAGAAAAAATATAACTTCAACTTTATCCTTCATCGATCTATACAATAAGGAAATTTTCGGCATTGAATTGTAAATTGTGCCCAGCAGGTTTGTCGTATTGGGTTATTTAAAAAATTTTTGATGATATCACTCATGAAAATAAATCCTGAATCTTGAAGCAGCAAAGTTGAAGCAGCAAAGCACATGTGTAGCAGAATTGGAACTTTTCACTGACAACAACACCAAATATTAGAGAAAACGAAGGTCCGAGAAAGTTCAAGACAAATGAGTAGTACTTATGATAAAAGTTATTCTTTGCTCCGACTGGGAAGGTAAGATTGAATGAAAATGAGAAATTGGACAACCGAACTGCAATCTAACGAGCCTACTTCAAATTCGTCCCGTGCAGAAAAATTATCCGCTTACCAAATATCTTTCAAAATTTATCTCCATGAATGTGTGAAAGTGCAAGTGATTTTTTCATTAAATTTACACCCTTTATTCTTGTATTATTGATAACGTGTCAAATGAGATCCGAATTAAGATTCTATATGGTAGTTCATTATGAGAATTGAATTGCTGTTTGTAGTGAATTATTGCGGTTCTATTCATGAATTAAATTTCATCTATTTCGTACAGTATTCTGAATTTGTGCGATGATAAATCTTGTCAATTTTACCAAGGTTGCGTAGGTTGCGTAGCACAAAACGGCGGTCGTGCTGCCAGTGCACACCGTTGCTGCTAACAACTCCTGGTGGAAGTAAATGGAAGCGCGTTGTGATAAATTGACTAATTTTAAATTTAATGATAAATAAAATGTCTAGCATGCATTCTCATCGATTCGAATGACGGCAGACAGACTTTCAATTGTTATTTGACTTACGTGCAATATCTTAAAAAAATAAATGGAATTAAACATTTGTGATGAAAATATAACATAAAATTAAGTAATATTGAAATCGAACCCGGCGCTGGTCTTGCCCAATACAATTTGGCGCTGAAGGATGCATGACAGCCGTCAATCTCTAACGTCTCTGCTACTCAGTGCTCATTTAGAGAACCGACCACCACAAGTTGGGAATTAGAATTTTGACATAGTAGACGAATACAAAAAATATATAATAATAAATAAAGCTATGCGAACTAAGTTATGTATCGTGTTCACCTCCGAGTTTTTGATCGTCCAAAGTGAAAGAGGTAAAGAAATCTGGGCGGTCGGCGAACTCCAGCCTTGCCAAGGCCTCCTTGGCGGTGTCGGAATCGAACAGGAACACCGAGCGTATCATCCCAGTGCGATGCCTGCGAGGTTATTATTATTATTATTAATATTATTATTATTCCACGAAGAGATTGTCGCGGCGTCTCGTTCAGGTTGAGAAATACATGATGAAGATATGACGAACATTTGAAGTATGGAATCCAGCATATCAGTTTTCACATTCTCGAATGCTGGTTAATAGACTTCATGAGAACCATAGAATTAATCTAAAAAAGCTCTAAATTATAAGTGCTCCATTCATATTTGCACTTACGTTGATCATTAAAAGTTTAATTTAGCTCGATAGGCAAACACATGAGCCTTTGAAAATTTCGGCCCTTTTAGGCTTTATACGAGCAATGCCGTCAATCTTACGTGGTTTGTAAACTCATGCTTTATTCTACACGTATTTTATTCAGTACTCATGTGTCGATAACATTACTGGCTCAAATTTAATCACTATGATAATGATGCCTAATGATGATCATTATGAGAGTACCTATAAAAAATTGTCTGCTAATACTAACATGACAATATCGCCGTAGTTTTTTTGTAGATTTTCGCCCGTTTCTTCATCGAAAAATGGAAGTCGTCCAAAAAATGGGATTTCCGCCGGACCTGCAATATTAGTTTCTATCGTAGTTATCGGCCTCACATATCATAAGGCTCTTAGCGCACATGAATAATTCCTTGCATTCATTTCCAACAAATGAGGAAGTCGAAGAACTTACCAGACCATTATGATAAACAATTTGACGAACAGCAGACATAAAGTAAGGTTCTTCTAATAATTTTTTAGTTACTTTAGCATAATCATCAAACACGAAGTGAATTTCCGCGTTAAGACTCATCAGGCGGGCAGTTGCGGGGGCGCCTGTCCCTCAGCACCGCGTACACCAACACCAACACAAACAACAACACAATCTCCAGCCACATCTTGACTTATATCCTGCAATATTACAGTTAAATTTAGTATTCTTCAATTTACTTGTATTTGAACAAATATTAAATCTATATGTCGCATTAGTAAAAAGGAGCGAAAAGTTATAATAACATGAAATATAGAATTCATTACTAATACCCCATAACGATATTATTTTATTTGCTTGTCAAAATGTTCCTTGATTATCTAGCACTGCTGTTCTTTAGAATCAGGATTTAGACGTAAAAGATTAACCGCAATCCTGTACAAATATTCGAATGCTTAACTGGATATAATTTACCACAATTTTCTGAAACAGAGCAACGTTACGAACGTCACCACCTGCTAGCAGTGCAACTTCAGAAGTGAATACTGAAATAGGGTACAGAACCTGCGACATTAGTCTTGGGTCTAGATAAACCTGTGATCATGCTCACATTTGCAGAAGTCAAGATAAATCGAGCAAATTATAATTGAACGAACTACGACTAATATGACAGAACTCACGAGATCCGATAACTTGTTTATGCAGTCTCACTCAGTGGAGTGTTTACATCCTGATAGGCTATCTGCGTGATAACACATGATGCAGTCATGCGAGAACTGCGCAGGCAACAACCACCGAATATGGCCAGTCATGACTGACGAAAAAAATATTGGTGTAGGACGAAGGGGAGAAGCGCTAATGTATCAGCAAAATATCACCTGCAAAATGGTCAAATTTTGTAGAGCTGTGATACTTGAATTACGGTACCGTACAACACTGATGATACACAAGAGCCTTTGGGCAGGTTAAGATATAGTTTTAGTTTAGGTAGTATTTTTTAACTTAAGAAAAGTAAAGATAGAGCGTTGTGCTGCTGTACGAACCAAGTTTCAGTCAAACAGTACACCTAATAACTTATCAAATTATTTTGTCATTAATTATTATTTAATTCAAACAATATTATATGCTAGATGCAAATATTAATACTACTACTCCCGGTGTTAGTAAGAATACTAACATCTGGAATGTTTTCGCTACACGATACTAGCATTTTTATATCGACGATCCAAAGCGCTATGAATAGAATACTTATATACAGTACATGAACAAAACCGGCTCTGTAGGGACGACGATCCTAAATCACACAACGGGAATGCATTCAGAATATTTTCAAATGTTCAATTTTGGGCAGATGCGGTCGATTCGTAAATTTCCTCTCATTGAAATCCTCTCTTTTCATTCTACAAACATGCGTAATCGCTGAAAAATATCAGAACGAAGTTGCTGCCTCATGGTATTTTCGTGTCACGGTAAACATCCATTCACCAAACATGTATAAGTTTCTTTTAATCTTGGCACCCTGCGGTCCCTGGGCACGACGGCGTCTATTTGCTGCTGCATCCTCGTTGCGTACTCTGGATACCGGGCGAGCAGGAAGGCCATCCACTTCAGCATGTGGCTCACCGTGTCCGAGCCCGCGCCGATCATGTCATTGTAATTTGTTGCAGCACTTCGCGAGAAATCGATGTGAAGAGATGAAATTTAGCAGGTTAGTAGGCATAATTTATTGTGACAAAATTAATTTTGTTCTCGTTATTATCTGTAATGAGTTGAATGATACTCAAAGTCATACCTAATTTGCCTTCTTGCAAACAGTTATCGATTTAAACGATAAAACAGGATTTTTACTGAACTTTAATTCAGGAAAATGATGAATATAACTGTCAATGATCAAATATTGTTTGCAGGTCGTTTAATGAGCGAGTATCATTACATGCATTCAGAAGCAATGACACGTTACAATATTCTGCCTTATTGCATCGCTCCTTCCCAGTCGAATTTTTGATTCCACTACTTGTGGCAGCAAAAACTTGTCTTGCTGTAACAGGACAACAGGCTACATTTAAACTTCGTAGGGTTCCTGCCAGTGTGGCCCTAGGGGTAAGGGTATGCATTTGAACTTCCAAAACGTAACGAAACAGGACGACAAAGCTTGCGTTATTAGATTTTGCTATTCACGACTTCGGGTGAACCTTTCATCCGCTACATAAACATCTTAGAAAAATTTTTGAGCAACCCCCGTTGCTCTACGAGCTTATGATAATATATAGCCGAATAACCATTTAGTTCATGTTAACCTGGGAAGCAGTTTACCATTAATTTCAAGTATTTCAGGCGCATATTACACATGCATTACTCCTCGTGACATTTTTCCGTCCAAACGTGAATTTTCTCGGTAGACACCGGCAATATCTCCACGAATGTTGGAGACATGTAGGGATATAGCCTCAATATATTTTGAATGCCAGACGTCGAATGAAATGACATCGTAAAATGTGCGCCTTATATTTATATATGCGGGTGTGCTTGAAGATGAACCGTTCCAAGCGACAGGTGATTCACAGATATTGTTCAAATTTTCTTTGATTGCCTTACTTCACTAGAAATCGCGTAATTGAAAACAAATCACGGGGGCGTCAATGTAGGTATTTATAATGTGTCGTGCCGTAATTGCGGAATTGCCGATTGAATGGAATCGGCAGCTAGTTTGCCGAATCTGTAGAACCAGCATTTTTATTCTATTGGAATCTGTGGTTAGGTCAGTCAGCAAGATCTTTTTTAATATTTAAATATAAAGGAACTTGACCGAACATGACCCAACCTTTTTTAACTCTAATTGTCGATTTATTTTCTAACTCTAACGCTAACATCCGATTTTATGAATCAGTAACGAAATGCTGATTCTAAAGATTCGGCAAACTGGCTGCCGATTCTATAGAATCTGCAATTCCACGATTTCAGCCAGACGTATGTATAATAAACTACAGATTACTAAAAATTTTGGAATATGGATGTAAACTGCGTTATGATGGTACAAAAAAATTAATTGATGTAAAATCACCTGAACATTTTTGAAAATCGTTTAAAAATCCGATCCAGGTTCCCCCGCATAGAAAAATTTACAAAATATGATTATAAAATTTGGGAAATCTAAGCATAATTTAAAAAAGGACGATCCCTAATGAACTCAATAGATAGAAATTAATGATAAGGCCTGACTCTCTTTAACATTTATAAAGAATGAAGACATCTATCGCAAATTTCCCGAAAAACTTTCACATAGAATTAACATGAAGAACCACGGCACAATTAGAGTAAAATTCATGAACATGTATGAAAAAATAAAAGATTCTCTAATAGATTGCAATAAAAATAGATTAACTATAAATTCCTGATTTTTAACTATTGATAGCACGTGCACTGAGGCTATAAGTGCACTCTATCGAAGTTACTCAAGATTTTCTCGGGCATTCGTTTATTTGCATGTTGAGCCATCAGGAGGAGAGCGATATTATTCATCGATATTAATTTAGATTCAATCAACACCATCAAATAACTTAACGTCTCTTTAAAATTGTGACACAAGAACACGTCTCAGTGAGTCCATATATGACACCATATATCCATATAAAAAGACACCATATATCTTTTGGACTAACATGCTTAACTATATGGAGGAGAAGCAGATTACATATATCTTTTTCCGCATTATGTGCGGATACACATCTTACATTATTTCATTTTTTTTCATGCATGCTCATCACCATATTATTTCTTTATGCATTTAGGGTTGACAATTTGTCGCATTAGCGCGCCTTCATTTCAATAAATTTTCAATGCCCTTAGAGAGATATATTTGAGCTTATATTTTTTAAAATATACTTTAAAGTAAATTAATTATCGAAAAAATTAATGCAAAAAATATTTCATACACATGCAATTCACAGGCCGCGCGGATGGTGCCGTTGTCTTCTTTGCCTTTCCTCCAAGTCATGGCATTCTTACCGCCGCATCTTAGACGACCATCAACATGATATCGTGAACGCCATGAATTCATTATATTTATCATAATATGTCACAAGCAACGCACCAAAAAGTTTATTGATAATGTTACATAATAGGGGACCCATCCCTCGGACCCGACTTCAATTAGTTGCTACTGCGGTCCTGGACATGAATAACTTGACTACACGATGAGCATTTATTCGAAGTACCTGATAAAAACACATTATTACCAAGTCAAAGCAGTTCTGCTTGATGTACGAGTGAATTAGTGGTAACAGCAACACGGCACAGTTTGTATTAATAGGGACACATCAACAAATCTTGTGTGCGAAGCCCCACACATCCTTCCGTACGAAGTGCATGACGTACACTGTTGGATTACTGCATGGCTTCGGGGCTACAGCGAACGCTTGAGGATGACAACTTGACAAGCATGGTTGAACTAGTATAAGGTTGACCCATGAGAAGCTCATTTTTGCGGATGTAGTTTGTTGTTTGCCTGTGACGTCACTGATCTCAGTGACGTCACAGGCATTAACCATTCGCCAAAATGCGATCAAACCAGTCGACCAATCCGTCATGGGAATGACGGGTTTGTTTACGTTTCTCGATCTCAGTGACGTAACAAGAAAGCTGAACTGAAAGACGGAAATCCTCGTGGGTCAACCTTATATAGTTCAGTCATGATGACAAGCATGACATGAAAGGCTGCTGTATATACACAGACGAATGAATTCAATGAAAATGCTGAATTTTCCTCGAATATTTTTCCCATTTCTCATCTCATGGTTCTTTCCCGAGCATGAGTTTCCACATAATCCATTGCGTCATTTAGAAAATTTATTCATTTTTTTCTGCTAATTAATTGTAGAAACAGATGTTACGATTCCTCAACAGGCATCTGCAGCCCGAGTCGCTTGGTTCAAATTATTATTTTTTAAGGAATGGATTGAAATTTTAAAAAGAAGGGATTTTAATAAACTTCTAGTTAACTACAATAAGTGATGATTCAGTCTACTTTGAGAATTAGGATATGCTGAGACAGCAAATGAGAATAACATATTACATAATAATAATAGAGATAAGGTAAATAAAAACGCTCCCACTGGATATGTTTTAGTTCCCGGCAACTCAAACTTGAATTCTATGTCAGATTACCGCATGAGTTTGTCATGAACTTAACGATACCAAACCTAAATGCAAATCCACCGTTCATCAACTTCTCTACCGATTTCGACGAGTCACTGAACATTTTATTTCCAAATTTAGAATTAAAGAAGTATTAACTTTTTTGTATTACGCCTCGGATTAGAAGTTATGCGAACAACATTTAGGATTTTTTCCGGTGATGTGAGACGCTTAATTGCGTGTCATACTACTATTAAAAAATTTACGTTATGTATTTTCACAGAGGAAAATAGGTAAGGTAAGTTGATATTGGAATCTAATGGCCATTGTTCGGGGTCCACCAGGTTTGCATTGATTGTTCCCGGGAATAAAAGCCTCCTGAGGTCAAGACACAGTTTAATAGACAGCGCCACGATGAAGTCATGAACGTATGTTGCTAGTACATTAATATTCTACCACATAAAACTTAATCTTTGTGTAATCAAACTTGACAATAATTACTGACGGAGAAACATGAGTTAGGGTTAAGTACAGAGGCTCTGTATTCTCTCCTGTTCAATATCATAATGAACTCTGGCCCGCACGACCGTAACCAACAGAATTAATATTCTTTTTAAAACTATCTCCCAAACTCGCCTCACAGTTAAAACGCGCACCTTGTACGCAAAAACCTCAAAAAATTGTTAAATCTAATTACTAATCATAACCTGTTAAATCTAATTAGTAAGCAAAACCTGTTAAATCTAATTGATAATAATAATGCGTCAAATCTAATTGAGCATCTACCTAGGCCTCTCCAGCCAAAAAAATTGCCAAGCCTAAAGTGGCTCTTAGCACATTTTTCAGTTTGAACATTACGCCAATTATGCTCTATTTAGATTTCAATAAGCTGCTGAATTGGAACGTTTCCTTCACTTAGTATTAATTGCCTCTTACCACGAGCCTCTTCACGGTGCATAATTGAGTGGTATTGAAAGAAATATTCTACAATACGATATTCTAAATTTATTCATTTGAGAGGGAAAAATTTAGGTTTTTTTAAATTTGCGACAATAGTTTTTATATTGTGTAACTTGATACAAAGACGATACCTTGGCAACTTTTTTCCCAAATGCTTATTTTTTTCTCGACCGATTCCATTATCGCGATGTCTGTGCCCTACAATGTGGGTTTGGGCAGAGGTTTGTGTAAATGTTAGTTTCTTGGTCTGTAGATTAGCTTTTTGTCTGCCGGCGTGCGAAGACCTCCCAAATTCACTATGTCTTTTTGGCTGAGGACCACGCCTTTTGGAGGAATGACGTCGAAGTTCTGGATGATGGCGGCAGTGAAGAGGAACAACTCCATGCGGGCCAGCAGCTCCCCAGCGCACTGACGTCGACCTGGCGAATGCACTTTGCTTAGTTTAAATAATTCCATTATTTAAACTTCCAAAGTAACACACGGAGAACATCAATGAAATTTCGGGAGGTTGTTTTCGTATAGAAAACTTATAGAAATATTTCAGTTGCAGAGTGGCAGAATGAAAAAAATTTCTTGCGTGAAAACCTAATTCATCGGTCCCAAAAATGTAAAAATGTGAAGTCGACAGTTTTTGGCATGAAACTTGCAGGCGTCATCTCATCGCTGAATCAAAGGAATCAAATTCAAACAAATCTTTTGCGCCTAGTTGTCCCTATCATCAAACGTAGAATTCGTCGTCTCACTAGTGTGAACAAATCTGAATTTTTATAGTAGGGACACACCTGGATTATAAAATTAGTTTGGCGGTAAAATGTTGCTCATGTCGAAGGCTAACCTATCCTCACCTGAACCGAAGGCGAAGAAGCCGATGTTAGGAGCAGTGTACTTGGTGGCGCTGTCGTCCAGGAATCGTTCAGGGTAGAACTTGTGGGGGTCGTCCCAGTACCGCGGGTTGCGGTGAATAGAATAGTTGCCGACCTGAATCATAGTGCCCTGAAATCCAATATAAAAAATCGGTATCTTCTGTAATGTGTTGCAGTGAATGCAGTCAATAAGATTAGGGGCACTGTGAGCTTTCATTCACACGTTCTTTTCACTAGAAGCTGATGTAGCAGCTTCAAAATCGTGACATCGACTAGAATCATTCTGTCTACATAGAAGCTGATTTCTTTCATTTGCCTAAGCAGGCACAGATGAACTCCAAGACGAGTGGAGCGGCTCATTGGCTGAAGCCTATGCGTTACCAATTTTTTTAATTTGGGTACACAGCTTCAGAGTGTGATGCTGAACTCTAAACCGCAGGTAGAAAATGTTGTGAACTATAGCAACAGAGCTGTAACACTTTGCAACGACGTGTGTAACCTTGTGAGGAGGCTGATCTGAAATAGTCAAACCTAACATTGAAGATTTATCACAAAGATCAACGGAATACTGCAAGAAATTGCATTTGTTGCGAAACAAACAACTATATAAATAATAAATTAATGTTTTCAGATAAATGTCTATCTTAGGCTACTATAAGGCTAACCTTGGGGATGAAGTAGCCGTTGATGGTTGTATCTCGATGAGCTGACCTCTGAACGTTGTACACCACCATGGACGAGTACCGCAAAGCTTCAACGGTGAATGCTTCTACCAATGGCAGGCTAGATGTGAAAATGAGGTGTCATTTCGCAAGGTGAGGTGAATATGACTGGATTGTGTATGAATATGACTCGATTCAAGTTTTCAGTTTTTAAATTTTTTTCATCAAAAAAGGATCAATCAATTCAATGGAGAGTCGCACAAAATGAATATTATTGGTGAAGCACCGATGACTATTGGTGGCTATTGGCGGAACTAGTAGGTCCAGCAGCGATGGCGCATGGATGGTGTGTCCGGTCTATGTTCCACCTTATTTATGCCAAATGATATAATGAATGAAACCCAAATGATCGCAACTTTTCAAGCACAACAAATTGGTGTACATGAAAAATTTGCGTCAAATTCAGGAAATTGATATTTTCCCAAAAATGGATAGGCCTAACAATACTTTTCTCTTCGGCATATACATTATTCATCTAAATGATTAGTGCTTCCACGATAATCCCATGGTTATCGTGTAAGAAACAATGGGATCATGATGGTTTCTTTTTCAACCCAAAAACCCGCAATTAAATGCGCAGATTTGACGAACGGTTATTGATGATTTAAAAGCGATTTGCTAGAAACGCACCGTCGATAATGCGGAACCTATAAATCATCGACGAATCATCGATGGATATTGGGGCACT
This sequence comes from Hyalella azteca, assembly GCF_000764305.2. Classification (NCBI taxonomy): domain Eukaryota; kingdom Metazoa; phylum Arthropoda; class Malacostraca; order Amphipoda; family Hyalellidae; genus Hyalella; species Hyalella azteca. Next base: position 57,946 of record NW_025935851.1, on the reverse strand, counting down.
CCCATATAATACACCAAGTTCACCGATTATCATCGGTGAGCCACGTTTTATTTTTATTTATAATCTATTCGTTGCGAATTAATATTTTTTTGAGATGTGAAACAACCAATTTGACTTGAAGCTTTTAAAAAAACCTGGACTGTGGCTAGCGAGATACACCCTGGAGTAAATTAACTATTAGTGAACGTAAAGTATATACAAAATTTGTCTCCAGCACCTTCAATTTAACTGATGTCCTCCAGCCCTCCTAGACAGCAGTGCAGAATAGCACCAAACGAATTAACTAGATGAAATGAGTACCTCGGTTTGTCGTCGAGCGACACCATACGGTCCCTGGGCACGACGGCGTCTATTTGCTGCTGCATCCTCGTTGCGTACTCTGGATACCGGGCGAGCAGGTAGGCCATCCACCTCAACATGTGGCTCACTGTGTCTGAGCCCGCACCGAAGAGGTCGTTGACGATTTGGTTCAAAGCTGGAATGAGTAAATACGCATGATAGGCCTCGTAAAAAACGATCTCAAGATCGAGATGTAACTGATTCCAATAAGTTAACAAGCTCGACATTTCAATGATATGGTTTTCTCCAACACGAATTACGCAGATCTTTTCGAGTTCATTTTGAACAATAACGATTGTCAATGCGAATGCGAAATAGAGAAAACAACCATGCATACCTGCTTAACATTGGAAATCCGGGTCAAATTGAAATCCTTTACCTCCCTTCCTGTAAAGAGAATTGTTGTCGCCTTCGCTTGCCTTCATGTCTTTGATGTACTCGTCTATGAGGTCCCGGGGGTTGTCGGAGTCATAGTCCTCCAGGTGCTTGTCTACGGCTTCCTATTAGAGGAAAGAAGATCCATTTATTTTGCATGGCATGGAAAACCTCAATTGGCCATAGTTGAAAATGAGTTATAGTTCTCAAATACGTATGCAAATATTTAGGCCTTGGATTCTCAGGTTCAATGTTTCATGTTTAGGTTAATTCGCTTCGGGCTTAAGTGTAAAAACAAATTTCAGCGATTGTTCATGGAAAAGTCATCAAAATATCAGGCACGAAAGTGATACACTTTGACTATCATCGATTATTATCAGCAAATTCAACTCACGTTCACGACAACCTTCATTTCTTCCACAAAGCGTTCAAAAATATCATCGCCAAACAGAAAATTCTTGACGGATTTAGGCAGGTGATCTAATGCCGGAACGAACGAGGGTAATACCGACAACGGCGTAAATTTTTCACGAAGTTCATTGGTCATGCGATGAATCGTTTCAACTTCTTTGGAGCGAAGATCGTACCGAGTACCTGGAAGAAGACACCAAATCAATATAAATTCAGCTCAGACCTGCGACTTGGTAGAAGCATTCAGAACTTGATACTCTTCCTTGAGAGATGGATAGTTTTCATCTCATCTCATTCACTTTTCGAACTGAAAAAGTTATTTGATTTTTTCATATACCAAGAAACATACAAAAGTTTGTATGGATTTTGACTAGAACAGAAATTAAAGACTAACTGGCAACCATCTGCCAGATGATGTTGAGCGCCACAGTCTTGAAGCTGTCGGGGAAGTTGATGGCTTCACCGCCGTACTTCTTGAGGTCTTCCACCAACGCTTTGCCTTCGATATTAATTGCTTCCTCTAGGTGATCTTTACCCATTCCTGGTAGTGGAGTAGACCATAAATATGTATTTGAATACAAAATTGTTGTACTTCATCCAGCACACATAAAAGGAAAAATATAATTTTACTTTTATACTTCATCTACCTATACAATTTCAAATTCTCGCAATTGAATTGTAAATTGTGGCCAGAAGGTTTGACGTATTAATTTAGCTGAAAAATGTTTGGTGAATTCACTGACTGAAAATAAATCCCGAATCTGTGCACGTTGACACAGCAGAGCATATGGCTAGCAGAATTGAAACTGTTCACTGATATCCAAACACCAGATATTAGAGAAACGCAGGTCTGAGGTTCGAGACGAATGTAGCAGTACTTACAGATCAAGTGATTTTTTGTTCCAACTGTGAAGGTAAGAGGGAATGAAAGTGGGGAAAGAAACAACCGAACTGCCTACCTCAAATTCGTCCTACGCAGAAAATTTTTAAACTTACCAAATATCTTCCAAAAATTAGCTTTGTGTGTGAAAGTGCAAGAGATTTCTTGGTTAAAATTACACCCTTTCTCCTTGTATTACTGATAACCGTGTCAAATGAGTTCCGGATTTATATTCTACGTGATTGCTCATTATGAGAATTGTATTAGTGTTTGTAGTTAATTATTGCAGTTCTATCTATGAATTGAATATCATCTCTTTCGTACATGATTCTAAATTTGTGAGATGATAAATTTTTTCAATTTTACCAAGGTTGCGTAGGTTGCGTAGCACAAAACGGCGGTCGTGCTGCCAGTGCACACCGTTGCTGCTAACAACACCTGGTGGAAGTAAATGGAAGCCCGTTGTGCAGTCAGAGAATTAATTTTCAATTTAATCACAAATAAAATGCCTAGTATGTATTCCCATCAATTCGAACGATGGCAGGCAGTCTTTTAATTGTTATTTTCGCTTGTAGTATCTTAGCAATAATGAAATGAATTATTTGTGATGAGTAATATAACATAAAATTAAATAATATTTAAATCGAGCCCGGCGCAAGTCTTGCCCAACTTAGCGGCGCTGAAGTATGATGCATGACAGCCGTCCATCTCTAAGATCTCTGCTACTGAGTGCTCATTTAGAGAACCGACCATTGAAAGTTGTGAATTAAAATTTTAGATATAGTAGACGAACCCAAAAAAAGGTAATAAGTGAAGATATGCGAGTCAAGTTAACTATCGTGTTTTCCCCCGAGTTTTTGATCGTCCAAGCTGAAAGTGGTGAAGAAATCTGGGCGGTCGGCGAACTCCAGTCGTGCCAAGGCCTCCTTGGCTGTTTCGGAGTCGAACAGGAACACCGAGCGTATAGTCCCAGTGCGACACCTGCGAGGTTGAGAAATACATGATTGAGAAATCTGTTGTGAGGGATCGATTGATAGTTCATTTGACTGCTAATAATCTCCTATCTGACTCTCAACATGGCTTTATTGCCGGGAGATCCTGCACCACTAACCTCTTGTCTACTCTGAACGAATGGACCCGCCTGCTGGACGAAAGGGAGCCAGTAGATGCAGTGTACCTCGATTTTGCCCTGTCATTTGAATGTGTTCCACATGATCGGCTGTTGCGCAAAGTGAAGTTTTTGGGAATTGAAAGTAATGTACTCAAATGGATCAGAGATTTTCTAGTAGGGAGACGACAACGTGTCAGTATTAACGGGTCTGTATCAGACTGGGCTCCAGTGCGCAGCGGCGTGCCACAAGGAATCGTTCTCGGGCCTGTTTTATTCGTTGCGTTTATAAACGATCTGCCAGAAGCTGTGTCTAGCGTGTGCTCGATGTATGCTGACGACACAAAAGTTTGTAATACAGTGAAGAATACGTCGCAAAAAGTACAGTTGCAAGGTGATCTTGACAGGCTGGTTGACTGTGCTGATAAGTGGCAGCTGCGTTTTAACGCTGACATATGTAAAGTAATCCACCTTGGCAAGAATAATGAACAGCAAGATTACAGTATGAGAAGACACGGATGCAACGACAGAGTGATGATGTCGAAGTCGGCAATGGAAAAAGATTTAGGAGTTAATATCGACAATGAGTTGAAATTTTCTAAGCATATTGAAGGTCAAGTTAATAAAGCCAATAAACGACTTGGACTGATCAGACGCTATTTCGAGTTCCTAGATGCAGAAGCGATGAAGCAGTTGTTTGTTGCTGTCGTGCGCCCGAACCTACCCAGTCAGAAATCGCCGCAGTCTGGAAGCCAGCCGCGGGTGAACTTGCCTGCGCCAACGCTCGCCCCAGCGCAACGCCAGGGAGATCAACAGCGCAGGAATGTCCACAGCAGCGCAATATTGTGGCAGCGCTTCTCGGCCTGGAAAGGGTACCGCCGTCCGCCGGCATATTCGACGTAGGCCGCGGTAGAGGAGCGACCAGTTGCCTGCCGCAGCTTTTGCCGACCTAGGCCTCGCGCTATTCGTTGCAGATGAGGCCATATCGTCGCTAGACTGCTTGGACGCGAGGTAAAGTCGGCAACAACGGCCTAGATTTGCGCGTTTGCGAACGTCTCTGCGGCGAACGGCCGCAATGACTGCGAGAATTTCGAACTGGGTAGAGTTTGGAAACGTCGTGTGGTAACAGAAACTTGAAAAGGACAAAAATTTAATAGAGAGTGTTCAAAGACGTGCAACAAGGATAATTCCGGGCTTGAAAGGCAAGTCCCATGAGGGAAGATTAAAGATTATGAAGCTTCCAAGCCTCAGTTATCGACGTCTGCGTGGGGACCTCGTCGAAGCATACAAGTATACTCATGGCTTGAACAAGGTCCCAGAAGGATTACTAGAATTTGAAACAAGAACCAACGCCAGGAGCCACGGCCATAAACTAAAAAACTGCGTTATAACACATCCATGCGACAACATTTCTTCTCGCTTCGAGTCACCGACATGTGGAACAGCCTCCCTGATAGCATCGTTGACGCTCCGAGTATGAGCGCCTTCAAGAACAGACTAGACGAAGCTATGCAGGAGCATATGTGCAGTCTTAAAATGCCTAACAACTTACGGACCAGGTAATAAGTCCAGGAGCTATCTAAATCAATCGTCAGTTATGGAAAGATCGGGTTCCAAAGGCCGGATCCCTTGTGAATCAAGTCACGAAAAGTAGAAGAATCGGCTACAGGCCATCGGCCCATTTCTTCAATGCCGACACTTCTATTCTATTCTATGATGCAGATACTACTAATATTTCTAGTATTGAATCCAGCAAATCAATTTTCACATTCTGGAATGCTGATTAATAGACTTCAAGAAAACCGTATAAATAATCTCAAAAAGCTCTAAATTAAAAGTATTCCATTCTTAGTTGCACTTACATTGATCATTAAAAGTTTAATTCAGCTCGATAGACAAACCGACGGGCCTTTGAGAATTTAGGCCTGATTAGGCTTTACGCAAGTAATACCATACCGTCAATCTTACGTGGTTTGTAAACTCGTGCTTTATTCTACACATATTGTATTCTTCACTCATGAGTCGGTAACATGACTAGCGTAAATTTAATCACTATGATAATGATGCCTAATGATGATCATTATTCTAGTAAGTAAAAAATTGAAGTAAAAAAATTGAATTAAAAAATTGAAGTAAAAAGTTGTTTGTTGATACTAACATGACAATATCACCGTAGTTTTTTCGTAGATTTTCGCCCGTTTCTTCATCGAAAAATGGAAATCGTCCAAAAAATGGGATCTCCGCCGGACCTGCAATATTAGTTTCTGTCGTAGTTATCGGCCTCACATATCATAAGGTTATTAGCGCACATGAATAATTCCTTGCATTTATTTCTAGCAAATGAGGAAGTCGAAGAACTTACCAGACCATTATGATAAATAATTTGACGAACAGCAGACATAAAGTAAGATTTTTCTGATAAAATTGTAGTTGTTTCATAAATATTCATCATACAGGAAGTGAATTTCCGCGTTAAGACTCACCAGGGGGGCAGTTGCGGGGGCGCCTGTCCCTCAGCACCGCGTACACCAACACCAACACAAACAACAACACAATCTCCACCAACATCTTGACTTTTCTCCTGCAATATCACAGTTAAATATAATATTCTTCAATACAATTGTATCTAAACAAATATTATATCTATATGTCGTTTTGGTAGAAATTAGCGAGAAGTTAAATATCGTTTGAAATTATAGAAAGCATTACTTGCACCCTAAAACGATTGCGTCGATATTATTTACTTATCTAATATTTCTTGACTACTTTGCTGTGCTGATTTGAGTATTCATTAGAAATGGGGTTTAGACATAACATATTACCCGTAAGATTGCTCGGAAATTCATAAAAATGATGCGAACACTTGAAAATTCGACACAATTTTCTGAGAGAGAACAACGTTACGAACGTTACCACCTGTTTCAGTGCAACTCTAGAAGCGAATGCTGCGTTAGGGTACAGAACCTGAGACATTAGCAATGAACAATCTGAGGTCTAGATAAACCTTTTATCATGCACACATTTGCAGAAGTCAAGATAAAGCCAGCGAGCTTATAATTGAACGAACCACGACTTACAGTGGGTTCATAAAGTATCTGACACAGAGGAAAAACTTTTCTTAATTGAAGTTTATTCAACAAAATAACATAAGCGAACACTATTCTAATTTAAAATTATATGGGAAATATAAATATAATATTAAAATAACAATATCATTAAATGTAGACTTGATTATTGCAATTTTGTAAAAGTCAGAAGAAATTGACAGATATAAAATAACAGAACTTGTGACCTTAAAAATGATTATTCTCGGGTATAGATAAACCTTTTATCGTGCACAAATTTGAAGAAGTCGAGATAAATCCTATAAGCTCATAATTGAACGAACTACAACTAATATTGTGGAACTCATGAGGTAGGTCAGATAACTTGTTTATGCAGTCTTATTCAGTGGAGTGTTTACTGGCTGATAGGCTATCTGCGTGACAACACATGATGCAGAGTCATGCGAGAATTACGCTGGCAACAACAGCCGAATTTATTTACCAAATATTGCAAGCCTTGAGCTAGTAAAAAAAGATTGGTGTAGGACAAAGGGAAACACGCTAAGATATCAGTAAAATATCGCCTGCAAATTGATGTAATTTTGTAGAGCTGTGATACTAAACTATGGTTTCCTTATAACCCTAATAGCACACAAGAGCTTTTGGGCAGTGACCGATATAGTTTTAGTTTGGTAGTATTTTTTAACTTAAGAAAAGTGAAGAAAGAGCGTCGGGCTGCTCCAAACGGACCAAGTTTCAAGCAAACAGTACACCTACTAATTTGTAACATTATTTTGTCACTATTTTTATTTAATTCCAATGACATTACATCCTTGCGACTAGAACTAATACAACTACTCCCGATGTTATAGGGAATACTAGCATTGGGAATGTTTTGGCCACACGATACTAGCATTTTTATATCGAAGATACAAAGCGCTATTTATAAGATACTTATATACATGAACCTAACCGGCTTCCTTGAGACTACGATCAAACATCACATAACGGGACTACATTCAGAATGTTTTCAAATGTTAAATTTATGGCAGATGCAGTCGATTCATCAATTCTCACTCACTAAAATCCTATCTTTTCATACTATGCACGGAAGTAATAGACGAAAACTTTAGAACGAAGGTGCTGTCCCGCGGTATGTCTTGGCACCATGCGGTCCCTGGGCACGACGGCGTCTATTTGCTGCTGCATCCTCGTTGCGTACTCTGGATACCGGGCGAGCCTCTTTCTTCTCTTAGAATAGAATAGAAGTGTCGGCACTGAAGAAATAGTCCCATGGCCTGTTGCCGATTCTTTAACTTTTAGTGACTTGATTCACAAGGGATCCGGCCTTTGGAACCCGATCCTTCCATAACTGACGATTGATTGAGATAGCTGCTGGACTTATTGCCTGGTCCGTAATTTGCTAGGCATTTTAAGACTGAACATATGCTCCTGCATAGCTTCGTCTAGTCTGTTTTTGAAGGCGTTCATACTCGGAGCGTCAACGATGCTATCAGGGACGCTGTTCCACATGTCGGTGACTCGAAGCGAGAAGAAATGTTGTCGCATGGGTGTGTTGTCTCTTCTTTGTGTCTTCTGTCATGGATGTGTTGTCTCTTCTTTGTGTCTTCTGTCATGGATGTGTTGTCTCGTCATGTGTCTCTTCTTTGCAACTATTTCTTCACCCAAGTAAGGCGACGCCTACGTCTTTTCTTAACAGCAGCACACCCGAGAACTATGGCCCAGAGCTCAAATTCGGATAGATCCATCCGCACTGACGTCTACTGGCAACTAGTCTTCAAAGCGCGCGGTCTCGAGCTACCGCGTACAAAAATAAGTGTGAACGGTTGTGGGCGGTGAGGCGCTGCAGCAAGCGCCTCACCGCCCATGTCGTTGCCCCTAGTGTAAACGGACCTTTATACGCCAACGCTCAGAAGTGCCAGGAGACGAGATATATACATAAATAAGCGTGTTAACTTCAAATTTTAAAAGTAACTCATAGGTCTTTTAATTATATTTCAATGGTACACCTTATTTATGGAAGAAGGATGTGAATTGGGGCAAAATTTTAAATATATTAGACAATGTAATATAAATGAAATGAAATAAATTTCAAAATATTTTTCCTCGCGATCTCATCACTCAGTATTCATGCTTAATATGAACTCTTTGATCGTCCATTGAAGAGCCCAAGATGATTAAGTGAAATATTTGCTCACGGCGGATGTGATAATAGAAAACTTACTGCATCATGTATTGCTTTATTGCTCTGTAGGATATTTGCTGCAATACATATCGCTTTATTGCTCTGTAGGATATTTACTGCAATACATATAGCTTTATTGCTCTGTAGGATATTTACTGCAATACTTATAGCTTTATTGCTCTGTAGGATATCTGTCATTTTGTGCTAACGTTACCTCATACGTTACCTAAATTAGGCTTACGTTACCTCATACGTGACTGCATTAAGGCATGCAAAGTTAGTTGTCAGAATGTTACCGTACAGAGGCCCCGACTGTCACATCTTGAATATAAAGCAATGTTTTGGTAAGACGAAGATTGATTGGAATTTCGGCTTCAGGGAACAAACGGTTTTTAATTTGGCTTCAAAAATTTAGTCTTAAATATCATTTTCATTATTCGCTCGTTCCTGTTTATTTTTTTATAATAGAAAGTTGATTTACTGTTATTTGATTCATTGAATAAGCCTCGATTACGACCATGTAATTCAGCCACATTTTACATCATGGCTACATGTGGAATGAAGGTTACACATATGAAGGTTGGACTGAAAAGTATACATACGATGAAAGATTTTGCTTCAATTGAAGTTATATCCTCTACAGGGTTTTACAAAAATAATTCCCAGAAGAACATAATAAATAATTTCAATTTGAACATTGGAAAAAAACTCAATAGGTTTCTATATGTCTATTAGATCGATTGATCTTCACACTCCTTTTAACAGAACCAATTTAGACATGGAAGGTTGATTAACAATATTGGCGGATTAAATCCTCTTCCTGAGCATCACTTCAATTTTGTCCGGAAGGTTTAGTATATTAGCAACATTTGATCCTTCCTCAGAGAACCAATTTAAACTCGGAGTGTTCAGTCTTCAATAAATCCCACGGTTTAAATTCTCTTCCGGAGAACCACTTCGAATTTATCCGGAAGGTTTAATATGGTCGAAAAAGGGTCAGTCTTTGGCTGGAGAGTTACGCCCTCTGGAGCCTCGATTTTGAACCTCTGCAAGATGGCCGTCGCGAAGAGGAAGAGTTCCATGCGGGCCAGAGACTCTCCCAGACACTGCCGCCGTCCTGTCATGGCGATATTATTTATTATTGTGAAGTTTTTTTTAGTAGCGGGTAATAACGAAAAAATTTAGCATTAACTATAGGGTAATGATAACAAACAAAGCTGAGCATAAAGTATTCGGTAATAAAAAAACCACGTTTACTCAACCGAATACAACTTCAGATCTGATCTATTAAACCTCCCGCTGTAAACTCGAAAAAACTATTTTCAATTTCTACAACCCTCACAGAAGCATTAATCAAATATTACATAGAAGCATTAAGGTACCAATTGAAAAAGGCAGGAAATTCTCTTTCTTGCCATCCAGCTTTCCATTTTCGTCCAAGAAATGCTCAGGGTAAAGGTGGTCGGGCTTCTGCCAGAAGGACTTTTTCTTCTGGCAGAGTTCACTGCACACCAGCAGGCAGGTGCCCTGGCAGGTAAGTTTTGCAAACTAATTTATTCACTTCCTTATGGTTTCAATTCATTTCGTTCAGGTTTCAGTTCAATTCAATTCGTTCAAATTCCAAGCAGGAACTGTGCACTCTGAAATTTCCGTTTGATAAACAAGTTGATGTATTTTCTCGTGAATGAACGGAGGGGAGAAATCATTTGACAGTAAATATTATTGAAGCCTTTAAGCAGCTTTAGGATTAGTGTAGCTGTTATTGTGACTCACTAGCAACTTTAGGATTAATGTTGCTATTATTGTGACTCACTAGCAACTTTAGGATTAATATAACTTTAGTAAAAATTTAGCTATTGTTGCGACTTATTAAAAACTTAAAGAATAGTGTAGCTGTTATTGTGACCCATTAACAACTCATTATAAGACTCATTAATAACTTTAGGAATATTGTAGCCCTCGAAGACGACGTCGGCGGTGGCGCTATGGATGAGAGATGTGGGCACCAGAGAGCTCAGCCTCAGCACGTCTAGCAGCATCGCGTCCACGTACTCCAGTCTGCGGTCACATTATCTTTTTATCATTCATATAATAGATTTCGGGGAGCGGGTCGGACAAAAATCGAAAACTTGGCTTTTCAGGTTTTTAGTGTCATCATTTAAAGATTCAAATACTGCGCATTTCAAGACCAAAGTCATGTCTGTGCGTTCATTTGTTCGTTCACGACAGACGTCAAAGCGCAAGTAAAACCTATACCTTCAACCTTCAATGATCACAAATTTCAGTTTTTGTCTCTCCTGAAAAATTGGAATTTTCAAATTAAACACTTATGATTTTAAACACTCCTATGATTTTCACGCTACAGCATTGACAGATATACCATTCGATTCGTAAGAAAAATATCTAGAGATCATTTGGTCTCTTTTCCGATTCTATGAATTTCACGTTTTCTTTCATTTTCCGAAAATTTATTTGAACAAAAAGTCATTGATTTCTATTTTATATATGTGTACCAAGTTCATAATGATCCGTCCGTAAATAAAAAAATTTTTTGAACGACATGCTCCCCTAACCCATAATCGTTTTTATTCAATCATAAAAAGAGTCGAAAATAGCACTTTAATCCATTATTGCTCTTACTTAGTCAGAATTAGCCGAAAATAGCATTGTTTAGTCTTTGTAGCTCATATTTGAAATAAAGGAAAAGAGCCGCTAATGTATGTTAACCAGCGTGAAGCTCTGGTGTCAGGACCACTTATTGTTCTGGGAGCCATATAAAATTTTCTAACCATTTCTAATTCTTCATGAAATCTCACTACACAAGTCGGACTTATTATGAAAATCTTGATGCTTCACTTCGAGGCCTCCTGATAAAATGTCACTAGGCATTTTATAGAAAAAGTCATCTGAGAATTTTTGTAAACAAGTTTTCCAACGAATCGCTTGGTAGCTTTTCATGATCTTAGAATAAATGGCTGACTGTATAGTAATTTTATGATATTCCATAATGAATACAAATTACTGTTATATTTTCAGTATTCTATAATGAGTGTCATAAAACACGAGTGTTGCTTATCAGTATTCGAGCGCAACATATCAGCAGTAGCAATACTCTTGCTTATAATTTGAGCTTATAATCTAGAAGATTTATTAACTAACCGTGATTTGTCAGCTAGGCAAGGCAGGCGAGTGAGAGGCACGACTTCGTCCAGGCATCGCTGTGCCTTTGCCTGTACCTAAATAAAGAAATGAAATAGAATTTAAAGTAAGTAATAATATAGAAAAATATTATTAAATTTTACAGCATAAATAAAATAAAAAATTCAGTTTCAACTTTGGTGGAGTTAAATATATGTCAGAAAAAATCGATATATGTCACAGACCCAACCCATAATTGACTATGTTTTTCATTTTTGTACAAATTCGAGAAAAACTAACATTTGTTCAACTGTGACGAAAACAACTATTATTAAATTACACATAAACTGTGATGCGGTAATTAATTTACTGCCAAAGGTTTTTTACTGAACTGTTGGACATTCGTACGAAATATAAATAAAGCGTAGAGCTACGTCACAGTGACGAGAGGTAAAGCTACCTCACAGTGATGACGAGAGGTAGAGCTACGTCACAGTGACGAGAGGTAAAGCTACCTCACAGTGATGACGAGAGGTAGAGCTACGTCACAGTGACGAGAGGTAAAGCTACCTCACAGTGATGACGAGAGGTAGAGCTACGTCACAGTGACGAGAGGTAAAGCTACCTCACAGTGATGACGAGAGGTAGAGCTACGTCACAGTGACGAGAGGTAAAGCTACCTCACAGTGATGACGANTGACGAGGGGTAGAGCTGCGTCACAGTGATGACGAGGGGTAGAGCTACGTCACAGTGATGACGAGGGGTAGAGCTACGTCACAGTGATGACGAGGGGTAGAGCTACGTCACAGTGACGAGGGGTAGAGCTACGTCACAGTGACGAGGGGTAGGGCTACGTCACAGTGACGAGGGGTAGAGCTACGTCACAGTGACGAGGTGTAGAGCTACGTCACAGTGATGACGAGGGGTAGAGCTACGTCACAGTGACGAGGGGTAGGGCTACGTCACAGTGACGAGGGGTAGAGCTACGTCACAGGGGGCACCCACGTCAGGATAGATGCTCAGGAGCAGGATCATCCAGCGCAGGGTAGATGACGTCGTCTCTGATCCCCCCAGGAAATTCTCGATCATCATGCCGTACAGCTGATCAGCTGCAACCAAACAATACAACTTCACGTCTAAGTTTTAGGAATAATTCAACTTTTAAAACAAAGTTAACTATTATCTTACATCATTAGCCATCATCACCTCTAAACCCACGCACCGTCGTATTCTTTAAGGTAGCCAGTGGGGTCGCGGTCAGGCTTTTCCAGCAGGTAATGATCGATGACGTCGCGCGGGTTGCCTGGGTCCAGGGAGGCAAGGTGTTCTCGAATTTTGTCCTGTTAGGGTCATAGTCTGAACTGAATTCGGTGAAAAACAGGTATAGATTTTTATTGCTAGTGTTGATTATAATTGGTCCTCACAGCTGAATATGTCGCCTCGACAGAACTGATGCCAATTCTGCTTATGTTGCTGCATTTCATCATCTACAAGCGCCCAGGTAACAGTAGCATCTTTGAGTATTCACTTAATAATAATCTACAATTCAGCTTATGAATAAATTTTGTTCGTCATATAACTCCAGTAATTCAATGCTTTGCAGCTTACCTCCGACATTTTAGTCAAATTTTCAAGGCATCTTTCAGCGAGTTTCACATCCACGAACATGTTCAGTATGAATTTTGGCAACACATTCGTCAACACAGGGAAGATGTCCAGAAAGAACAATCTTTTCTGAATAATGTCAAAGAGGACATTCACATCCTCGCAGTATTTTGTGATTTCAGAGTCCCCCACTTCGTAGCGAGTACCTCGGGAAATATTAAGCATTATAAAATGCCTGCTAAATTCGTATTCATTCTTCTGATATTGAAAGTAAGAGCAGTTGAATAAACATTATACATAAACAAAAGACGATCTACGAAGAATATGTCCAGTAGAATGCATTACAGCGGTACACGAAAACTGACAAACATTTGCCTATGAGCCATTGCTTTAATTTCTTTCATGTTCTTTTAGTGAAGTAGAGATGAGCGCGGTTCTGAGAGACTTTGAGCCTGAGGCTGTTAACCTTTTATAGGGAAAAATTAGTATGCACTTGAGCAACAAGACACAAAACCTGAAGCCGTTGTCTGTCAGGTAAACAGCTAAGAAGCATCAAGTAAAGGTACACCTAGAAAATAATTGGGTCACATTGTCCAAATACTGACAGACATCCTGCATGTATCACTGATACGTCGTTTGCTGGAAAAAACTGGGTCAAGATGGCGCACACAAGGGCAAGAAGTGCATCGCCATTTGGATAAAGTATCTCAATAGTTTTGAGTGTAGACTATTCACACCAGAGGCCTTCAACAACATGGCCACTGCGTCAACGAGCCTCGGCACCACACGACCTACGCACGACACGATAATTCAGGCGCATGGTCTTGATAGTTGCGGCGTTGGCATGCATGCAACTAAAGCATACAGGTAAAATTTTCCGTTACAGTAATTAATTCTTTATTTGTTAATAATGAGCGAGTATGGAATTAAATTAGTTCTGAATTGCACGAGTTGTGCGAACTCAGTCATTCGATGAGATAGGGGATAGAGAGGTAAAGTGTGGAAGTTAGGCAATGCTGGGTAAATATATATAAAGTGTAGGCGATAGTTCGCCACTCTGGTGAGGAGCTGGACCAGTTTACAGCAGCCCAGCGCAACATGCAGAGTACGTTAGAAGGATGTTTGAGCTCGCAGGTTATAGACTTTCGTTCCGGAGCTAAGAGAAGGAAGAGATTAATTTGTGGCCCATGTCAGCATTTCTTTACAAAAACGAAGACGCCATACGTCAGGGAGGGACAGATAGACATGGAGGGGTTTAAATAATTGAAAATGTATTTTTCACGTATTTTACTTAAACGGGAGTATTCCTACGTTATCCGACGTAAATGTATTTCAAACTTTCGACCTTCCCTTACAAAACGCGTGACTAGAATCATTAAAATTATGAAATGTCTATCCACACACAAGTCTCTTGATATTCTTCACCGATTTGAGTAAACTTCGAAAAATAAATCAGTGGGTGTCAGTAGACCAGCTCTTACTAGCGAACATCTGCCAGATGACGTTAACAACAGACGTGTTGATGGCGCAGTCCATGACGGCAGGCTTATCCAGGCAGGTCCTCTCGAGGTGCCCCACCAGCAACGACGCCTCCTTCTGGATGGACTCCTCCAGGACGGTCTTGCCCATTCCCAGGGACCTGAGCTGCCGCAGCACGAAGCGTCTGTTCTCGGACCACACCGCCCCATCCGTAAATCCCACTCCTGAAACAAATATCTTTCATTAATTTGGGATCGATATTTGTCTTTAGTATAGACATTAATCAATTTTTAAAATATAAAATTATCATTATGTTATTTACAATTTAATTCTGTTTCTGCAATGGCCGTGAATATCACGCCGCAAATAAGCTACTTTTATTACATGGAACCGATGTGTGGCTTGCGTGCGGTCACTAATAAATTTATTATGTATAAATTATCCTTATTATGTAAAAACTATTCCGTGTGTACTTTAGACATGAAAGTAACACAAGACAGAAACTTGTTAACCTCTTCGTCCAAATTTTTGCATGAGTTTGAAGGAGAAAAAGTCAGGCCGCCCCTGCAAGTCTGGATGCTGGAAGGCTTTCTTGATGAGGTCGTAGTCTGCGAACACGACAAACGTGCGGGCGCCCCACTTTGTTCTGCAGTGAGAGCCAATCACTTTAAGATTTTGCCATAGAGCAGGCAACTTACGTGACGATTTTGCCATACAGCTGGCAACTTACGTGACTAAGTTATCATACAGCAGGCAACTCACGTGACGATGTTGCCATACAGCTGGCAACTCACGTGACGACGTTGCCATACAGCAGACAACTCACGTAAAGATGTTGCCATACAGCAGACAACTCACGTGACGATGTTGCCATACAGCAGGCAACTCACGTGACGACGTTGCCATACAGCTGGCAACTCACGTGACGATGTTGACATACAGCAGACAACTCACGTGACGATGTTGTCATACAGCAGGTAACTCACGTGAAGATGTTGCCATATCGCCGGTAACTCACGTGAAGATGTTGCCAAATCGCCGGTAACTCACGTGAAGATGTTGCCAAATCGCTATTTGATGGTGCATATTAGAATTGCCATTAGTCACTGCAAGACAGTAATTAAAATTTGATGGTGCATATTAGAATTGCCATTAGTCACTGCAAGAAAGTAATTAAAATTTGATGGTGCATATTAGAATTGCTATTAGTCACCAAGATGAGATTTGCCATTATATTTTATTCGTGTCATATTATAGTGTAGGAGTTAGAAGCTCGATTCCTTGTTCTTACAGCCGTCGATCGTGAATGTGGAACCCACATGTTATGTCTGTCATGTACGAATATTTTCTGAGTTTCTCAGACAGTAAATTTTTATGTTGCAGTGATGCAAGTTTCATGTGCAGTTATTACTCTCAGTTGTCAGTAATTTTTAAAACTCATTTAAATATTGAACTAATTAAGATAGTTTTTACTCACCTGGAGGCATTGACGAAGGCTTCCTGTTGAGAAAACTTAGCAGCGCCAACAGGAGGACGAGCAATAAAATTTCCAGAAACATGATCCAGAAATTGAATTTTAAAATATTTAATCTGGTATGAAAAAATTGAGGACGGTAAAAAAATCATATATTTTATACCAATGAGTGTCTGAATGATTCAGACTAATGTCGTTGCTTATATATTGTTCATTTAATCAATTTTAAATTGATTCTCATCCACCCAGGCATCGTGGACTGGTTTATATATGCCTAATGTAGTCCATGTGAGATAATGAAATAGAAAAAAACAAGAAGTTGTTTGATTAATATATAATATTCCCCATTAAACCCAAGTGCAATGATTAATGGTAATTTGAGTTGTGACACTGATGGTTAAAAAATTTAAAAGTGACATATTATAAGTACCATTGCAAACTTGGAAGCAATCTTGAGTACGAGTATCATTTATGTCAAAATGTCCATAGCAACATTCCTATTTCAACACATTTCGGCCCTTACTTATAGATGCCTACCTTGATTATCGAGGCTTCATATCTCTGTCTCCTAGAGCAAACATTCATGTGAACATCTCATGAACGAATGCAGCGGTTTGATAAGAAGTCGTCTCGTAACTTGTACTTATAGGCGAATTATAACCGACGTTTCGGCCGCCTGGACACAAGCGTTCTGTTCGATAAATGTCAATTACGAACCCGACTTGGCCATTCACATTTTCGTAAAGGATAATTACCTTTATATTGAGAGAATATTTTGTTTCATTTAATCATCTACTAAAAATATTAAAACTCACAATTTGGCTCCACGTGAGTCTAAATTGGAAATTCTGTTGAAACTTATACACGCTCAAAATAGAACAAGCATGCGATATCAGTGTTTCACTAATATGATGATTCAGAAGTGATTTTTAATCGAGATATAAGGTAGAATAGAATGGACAGAATATTTTAGATTTGAGATTTACTCCTCTAATTTTCCATTCCAAAATATTGATTTTATCATTGATAATATCATAATATAATTGTAAGCGCAATTTAACACGTAGCTACGCATCACGTTTCCTTTAGTTCAGACCTTCAGTTGTCCGCCCAAAGTTTACCTGAAATTAGTTTGTCACTTGCACTTCGTACTTGTCTTACTGGCTAAATATTTCGGTGAGTTGACTTAGTGCTGCAACTTATTAGTCGTTCATAATTAATTTGAATTGAAATTGTCATATTACGAGAAGTTCGCTTGAAACAGACACCACGATAAATGCGTCGTAGAATAATAATAATAAATTTCAGTGGGCAGCCGGTCGCTAAAACGCCGCTTTAGTCAAACGGTATCAAACAGTGTGTGTTTGACGCCGTATTTGCTCACTGTGTTCCGCTTTAGTCAAACGGCGTTCTTCGGAAGACACTGAGAGAAATAAGAGAGGTTTCATCCGAATGGCGATAAACATCCGAATGGCGAAAAGAAAGCGGATGTATCAGCGCTACATCCTCTTTCTTTTCGTGTTGTGGGTAAGAAAGTGTTTCATTACCGAACACAAAGATCTATAAATTTTTCTTAATGCATGAAGGCTACAACAGTTCATATAGCAGCCTGCTATGAACCATGTATTATTTGACCTGCATCGAGTTTTATTTATTTCCACCATCTTGCGGGTGGCCCGGTGGAGTACACTGTGCAGTACGCTGTACACTGTAAAGTATATAGTCAGTGTAATGTGTACTAAAGGCTGCAGTGTATCATATAATGTCTCATCATTGATAGGCGGCTCGACCATATGGTATTCTCCGTGGAGATAAAGAGGCAATTGAGAGATTATTATCAATAAAAAATATATCGTTTATCCAATCTTGCAGCGGTGATGCGTACTGACCTTATTAAAACGAACAAAGTCAAAACTTGCAAGGAAATTAAACACGTAATTATGGGAAACAACAACATAGAAGTATAGGCCTAATAAAGAAAATCAAGGAAAACCTATTCTACATTAACATTATGTATCTGGGCCGTTGTTGTGTAGTTGTTCAAGAGATTAAAGTGTTTTGAGTGGCATTTTCTACTGCGTGCGCGCGTTCATTTTAAAGCAACATAAGTTAATTAAAAACTACAGGTGTAAGTAAAGTTACAATGAAACTTGAAAATTAATATTCATCAATCACAACAATGCGCCACTTAGATTACACGAATCTGCAGCCAAAATGTGAAGTAACAATTTAAGAATCATTTATTCAAACCTTCAAGTTCAACCATTCTCGGCTGAAGTGGTCGCACTGTTCACAAAAACGGCAAGAAACGGTCTGACTGACGCTTTAGTGGCCGTAAAATTACACCATCTCGTTGTTCATTGCCAGATTGGTCCAAGTTTCACATGCTCGCGCAATAAATCGCCGTTATATGACCAGTTAAACAAATTTTTCACCGTATTATTGAGCTGTGGCGCGATGTTTTTTAAGAGTTTGCTGTGATGCCGCGCGCTGAAGGTTGCTACATGAATGGTATGAGAGGGATTTCTCGCTCCCACCTCAGCTGGTTCGGATTTTTAAATCCGAATATTTTTATCCGTAACCTTGTCTTAATAACGCGTTCTAATGCTCCTGAAATTGTAAACCGATTAGTTTTTATGTTCCGTTATCGTTTTCTTAGTTCTTAGGTTTTAATCTCTTTTGTGTATAAGCCGATTTTCACTGTTGATAGTACTATTATTCTGTAAAATTCTTGAACTGATAGTGGAGCTGGTTTCCGAAACGTCTTCAATAAAGATATAGTAAATGTATTTGCCGCCTTCTTTCTTATCATAATCACTAGGTAATGTTACACTTCTTATTGTAGACCTGCAGTTCATTGAGACTGTGAACAAGTAGCAAATAACTTTATAAAGTATAACGTTCTTCTCCCTAGGCCAGCGGCAGAGTTGCTACCCGCGGTGACGCCTCGAACACGGTTTAAGGGGAGCGTCTGGGTCATTAAAACGATAAATTTGGCTTTTCCGTTTTCTTGGCTCATTTTGTGACTGCTGGAAAGGCGCGTCTACGCAGAAAACAAATTGTACAAAGATTTCTCCAAATTAAATCTGTATTTATAGACCATTATTCTGCTTAATTGCAATGTGTTTGCACTCGTTTGCAAGCTATAAACAAGAAGCGGTCAACTAAGCTAATACCATGGATGTATATACAATAATTTTTGCATAAAGCTGTTATGAACTTTTATAAAATGATCATTTTATACCAATATATACAAATTTCCATTAAAAAAGGGTATTTATGGTTCATCATTCGCGTTAATTGCAAAGTGTTTACACTCGTTTGAAAGTTGAAACGATATAATTGATCAAGTGAAGACTAAAACTGAAAATGTTTTTATTGAACCTTTTCTAAGGAAAGTGATTATTTATAGTATAAAACTATACAACGTTTTCAATAAATACCAGGAGCCCCGAGATCAGAAGGATAGCCTCGAGATAAAAGTCCTCCAGCTTTCCTCTTCTTCCTGCAACAGTCTGTCTTACGAATAACTTAACGATGTATCCATGTTCTGTTGTGAGCGTAATTACGTTACGATGACTTGTGGGTCTAATCACAAACATTTAAACGCACTTCATATCAGTTTGATATTCTACTGCAATTCTCATATGACAGAACTATTTTTCTGCAATGCGGTGAAGTTATATATAATCCGTGAATGCTGTATTTTTATTTTTCATTGTGTTCGAAGCCCGAGTTCAAGCATGCCTATAAGATTGGTGCTGGACAAAAATGTGCACGTCTTAGAGGTTTTCTTTTACTGATACGTATATAATTGCTTTTTGATTGCCATTCTCTTCTCGTTTTTATGGGCCTGTTGATTACGCATGGTCAGAGGAGTTCAAAGGTCGCTAACTTTTTAATTTTTATAGTTTCTGCGCATTCCAGGAATGCCGGTAAATATTCCACTAATGCTGCACTTCTACTCTTTCGCAACAACCGAAGCGAGGAGTATCAGACAGAGAAACCAAACATGAAACGTGTGACAATGCTTTTTAGTGTGAAGGTTCGGTAACGTTCAACGTTACGAACGTTGCCACCTGTTGCAGTGCAACTCTACTTAAGCGAATGCTGCGTTAGGGTACAGAACCTGAGACATATTAGTATTAAGTACCCGGGTGTCTAGATAAACCTTTTATCGTGCGCGCGTCTGCAGAAGTCAAGATAAAACGAGCGAGTTTATAATTGAACGAACCACGGCTTACAGTGCGTTCATAAAGTATCTGACACAGAGGAAGAACTTTATTTAAATAATACTTATTGAACAAAGTAACATAAACGAACACTCATCTTATTTAAAATTATATGGAAATACAAATTTCATATCAAAACAACAAAGCAACATTGCAATTTTGTAAAAATCAGATAAAATTACCAGACAGAAATCAACAGAACTTGAGACATTAGACATAATTATTCTCGGGTATAGATAAACCTCTTATCGTGCACAGGTTTGAAGAAGTCGAGATAAATCCTGTAAGCTTATAATTGAACGAAACACAACTAATATTGTAGAACTCATGAGGTAGGTCAGATAACTTGTTTATGCAGTCTCATTCAGTGAAGTGTTTACTGGCTGATAGACTATCTGCGTGACAACACATGATGCAGAGCCATGCGAAAACTGCGCTGGCAACAAAAACCAAATTTATTTACCAAATATGGCAAGCCTTGAGCTAGTAAAAAAAACATTGGTGTAGGACAAAGGGAAAACGCTAATATATCAGTAAAATATCACCTGCAAATTGGTGTAATTTTGTAGAGCTGCGATACTAAACTATGGTTTCCTAAAAACTTAATAGCAAAGAAAACTCCACAAAAATTCATAGTATCTTTAAAGAAAACGTCATAGTATCTTTAAAGGAATGCATTCAGAATATTTTCAAATGTTCAATTTTAGGCAGATGCGGTCGATTCAATAATTCTCTCTCATTTAAATCCTTTCTTTTCATACTACGCATATAAGTAATAGGCTCACTTTCCATTCTTCGTACGGAAGTAATAGACGAAAAAATATTAGAACGAAGTTGCTGCCTCATCTTTGCACCATGCGATCCCTGGGCACGACGGCGTCTATTTGCTGCTGCATCCTCGTTGCGTACTCTGGATACCGGGCGAGCAGGTAGGCCACCCACTTCAGCATGCGCATGCTATGCACGGTGTCTGAGCCCGCGCCGATCATGTCGATGTGATCTATTGCAACACTGCACGAACAATCGGTGTGAGCAGGTGAAATTTAACAGGTTAGACGGCGAAATTTATTGTGACAAATTAATCATTTTCTATTATTGTAATAAGTTGATAAATAAGTCATAAGTTGTCTTCTGGCTAACTGTTATTGAGTCCAAAAATAAACTGAAAATTTGTACTGAACTTAAATGCTGCAATATCATGAATATTATTGTCAGGTATCAAATATTGTTTGAAGGTCGTTTAATGATCGGTGCTCATTAGAAGCATTCAGAAGTAATGACAGGTACAAGATTCTGCCTTATTACATAAATAATTTTGCTATTGTTCGTTGCGACGACATTCAGGCTACTAACAATTAACACTTTTCTTTTCGGTAGAAACATTATCCATCTAAATAATTAGTACTCACCTTCGGCGCCTATAAATTGAAGTGATCTTTCGGTCATTGAAAACCACAGCAACGATTTTTCAATTATATTAATAATTTCTCTGGTTATATCGCTTTACTTCATTCGATCACTCACGATAATGATATCAATTTCATTACATTTTCTATTCCACTGAAAATGGCCTCCTGAACGGGTAAAAGCTTCAGGCATTTAATTAAAATAGCTTAAAAGTTATTATTAAAAAATTAAAATTAAATTAAATTATTAAATTAAAGCTTAATTGTCAGGGCAGGCCCTCCAAGACCGTTGCAGGAAGGAAGGACAAGGCTACAAGTTTTAATACTTTGCTAAGTAAAGGAATAAATTCCTAAAGAACTGATAGTTGCGGGTACAGCGAATGGCACAGTGCGTTCTTACCTATCACGTTACTTTAATCTAAATCCACACTGAAACAGAAATGGAATTAACAGAACTAAGTTTGGACTTCACGTCATCTCATCCTCCGGTCATCCACGGACTGAATGCACACACGTAGAGCCCAACTCAACTTGAGGTTTGCCTGCTCAACAGAGCGGACGGACGCTGACGCGACGAAGCTGGCCCGCGTAGAACTTTATAGCTCCAGCGGACCCGAAGAGAAAAAACAAGGGCTCCGGAGGTAACATGGTCAGCGCCACCAAGCAGGCCCACCGGCGTACCTTAAACAAAAGGGACATGGTCAATGTCAGGCTGTAGGTGATGCAGCGCCAGGGCGTTTAATCGAGCAGACTGTTGGGGCACGGACACCATTAACAAACAAAAAAACATGAAACATGGCAACTAGCAATCAACATATTGCTCGCGCAAATACATTTCAGAAGCCTATAAAGGCAAGACCTAACCGCAAGTGGGAATACGCCAGGCAATTAAAGTCGCATCCATAACTTGAGCAACCCTCCCGTAATATTTACCTAAAAATTTAGCAAGATTTAGGAGACTGACAGAACGCGGTAAATGGAATATATAACACAGAAGATAATAAGCTATGGTCCTACCCAACTAACCAGGCAAACGGCAAACGAGGAGCAGCAAGAGAGCGTTGCTCCACGACTGAGATAGCAGTGCGGCAAGTTTGCCGGTGCGCAAGACGTGACGTGTAAGTTTAGCGGGAAATCTGAAATTTCGCGAGCTTTCCCTCACATATCGCTTTACTTCATTCGATCACTCACGATAATGATATCAATTTCATTACATTTTCTATTCCACTAAAAAATGGCCTTAAAAAATAAAAGTTAATATGCAATTCTTCTCTCTGGTAAAAAGACATAATGAGACAATTTCTGTGTTGAATGCTAGAGTTTTTTTTTTTTTTTTTTTGTTTCATTACAAATGTGTTCATTAGTAGATACAGGGTGGAAACCATCATGAAAAAAGCGACTTCATTAGTTTATGCGCAATGGAGGCCGTCATTTATGAGATTTAATTTTCAAAACTGTATGAAAAAAAATTGGGATCCTGTTTTCTCGAATAAGAAAAATTTAAAACAATAACTGAAGTACTTTTGTTTTTATTGACCTTTCAAATAAGTAAGTTTCTGTGGCGCACCCTGTACTAATGAATATGAGCGGTCTTAGTAATACCTAATTCGGTATTATCAAGATCAGTAGTCCAATTTATTGACAGCAGCACTCGCGCAACCGACTGCATCCTGGGCACGGGTTCGATCCTCGGCAGTGACTTCATAGTTTCTTCGAACTCGAGCACTTGAGGTGTGAGTATCCAATGTATATTCATTTAAAACGATATGTTTGCATTTATTGAAAAATGACTGATGCCTCTCTCAACACCACGTTCAACTCTACGTGCCTCTTGCAACGCCACGTGCATCTCTCCACGCCATGCACGTCCCGTCATCACCACGTGCTCCTGACACCTCGTCATCACCACGTGCTCCTGACACCTCGTCATCACCACGTGCTCCTGACACCACGTGCTCCTGACACCTCGTCATCACCACGTGCTCCTGACACCTCGTCATCACCACGTGCTCTGACACCTCGTCATCACCACGTGCTCCTGACACCTCGTCATCACCACGTGCTCCTGACAACTAACAATAAACTGACAATTTTTAATTTATTGCCAATAACCTACTAATTACACCAAACCGCCCTAGGTAATTTCATTCTAATCCTATTACCATAACTCTTGTTACCCTGGCCTTGAAAACCCCTGAGAAGGAGTCGGTTTATTAAATGTGGTCGGGTGCCAGCCCAACACAATGTCACATCATTTTAAGCATGTGCGCAAGGTTGTGCGAAATCGCAAGAATGCCATAAATGAATGGCATGGAAGATGTGAACGGCTGCGTACGTCTGTAGAGCCTGATGTTGACGAAGAATCGGACGTCGTAACATCGTTGCCAGAGAGCTCGATAGTAGGAGTGAAGACGAGATCACGCGGCCCGGTTCAGATCCCGGTTTTTTAATTTGGAGTGTTTTGGAATATCGGCTCTGTGAGACCGCCAGAAATTATAATGGTTATGGTTTTAATAATTTAATAGGTTCGTGTTTCAATGTCAATTCGATTATAGAATCTACATGTGATGCGTTTTAAATAGCGAATGAAAATTTCTTACTGAAACCTGTGAGACTTGTCTGGAGTTTTTTATGTACTGACTTGTTTATGTGCAGAGAAATTTCATGAAGGTTCTCCTGTTAGGTGAGGTTCTGAATCACCCTTCACGTGCACGTATATGGTTAAATGCAATGAATTACACTTGGTGGGGCCGTGGGGGGTGATGTAAAGGGATGAAATTTTCTCGTAAATATTAGATTAATATTTCTTGTTAGGTTTTTAGTCACCTCTGACGTGAGCTCGGTAGGAATCCGTAATACTTAGTAATCCTTGTTTGTGATTTCATGGGAATCACAAACCAGAAAAAAATAATAAAAAATGCTTTAAATGTTGTTTTTGTGCGAAAATAAACGTAACCTCAGGGAATAAATTTTTCTCCTGGCTACAATAATTAAGAGGATTCGAACTAAGCTCAAATTCGTAAAAAGAAACTGTCGTTTCACTGCATCGAATATCGATGTTGGGAGGGCTGATCTTTAGCGCCTTTGTCCGCCTCGATTCTAATTCATCGAAAAAACGCACTTCAGGGATAGGCGGTTCCGTATAAAAAATTCGTCTGATACGTAGTAGTGTGGCACACTAGTCAGCAATCTGAACAGAATTCACGAATTTCCTTGTATGCAGCGTGAAGAATTTCCTCGAACCTAAAAATTATAATTCCCGACCCTATCTCTAACTCAACGGCCATAAGAGCGCACTGCATCGCACATAAAAGATTTCGACCGCTGAAATGCTGGTGTAGGTAGAGTCCGCCGTCAGACACTGTAAATATTGTAAGAAGTAAATAACAGCCGTGAAATTACGTCGCAAACTTGTGAGAAGTTTGCGACGGGGTGGCCCAGTGATTAGAGTTCAGAGTACCATGATTGACGCAGAGAAGCGCGGGTTCGATCCCAGCTCTGTGCGCCAGTTTCTGGTCAGAATCGGCGAGGAGGCCAGGCAGTTAAGCAAAGCAAAATTGAAGCAGTGAGTTGCGAGTTCGAGACCGCAAAATGCTGTGAATGTTCTGCGATGTAAAGAATCGGCGACAGGCCTACGGCCTACTAAACGCTGAAACCATTAGTATTATTATTATAAAGAGAAAGACATTACTGTATGCCGTCGACTTCATCAGATCAGCATCGTTCCTATTTGACAGAGGTCTTAGGTCGTCTGAAGTCATATTTCCCAGCAATGTCCCAAAACGCCGCATCATAAATAATCGTGTCTCATTTGTGGAGGTCTTCTTTTCTCACGTGAAGTTAATAGGACTGGTGTAAACGGCCTCGTGTAAGAGTGAGTAATGGGTCTCGATCAAATGGCCTCTCAAAAGGGGCTCATAGAGGATCAATACTGGTGTGAAAATAGATTGCACAAATTGATAGTGTAGTAATATAAATGATTTAATTTCAGATCGGTTTTATTTATATTCACCATTGTTTCCCCTTCTTAATGCAAATTCTTCAAAATCCAAGGGCAATTTGGCCTAGTAATTACAGTTCAGAATACTGTGACTGGGGCAGTAAGATGAGGATTCGATCTTGGCTACCTGCTACAGTTCTGCATGGTCAAATCGGCGACGAGCGGCAGAGGAGCAGGGCGGCTAAGCGTATATCAAAATTAGGACAGTGAGTTGCGTGTTCGAGACATTAACATGCTGTGAAAATTCTGTGATGGTACGAATCTGTGACAGGTTAATAGCCCATGCAGTGAACGCTGAAACCGCTATATACCTATTACTATATCGACCGTCACAAACACCGATATAGCCCGGCCCGCCAATGATACTGAAATATGTTGGGGTGAAAACATCGTAATATTTATTTCCATATAATTTTACTAGTGTAGTTAGGCAGAAGTTCTTCATTTATACAGGTTTGATTGAAGACCAGAGCGTACTTTTATTAACAATTTTCATATTGTTTTTTTTTTCGATGAGCCGAACGAAATTTCTTGCAGGTGCTTGGAGATCAAAAAGCAGATTACCAAATGACATTTTACTGAAATGCGACGTTTCGAATATATCAATATTCATTATGAAGCAAGTGAACAGTTATTACAACGCTAAAAATTGAAATTTGGACATGACATAAGTTCATACAGAAAGTATCGTAGATACGGTTCAAAATCGAAAATATAATGAATATTGATATATTCGAAACGTCGCATTCCAGTAAAATGTCATTTGGTAATCTGCTTTTTGATCTCCAAGCACCTGCAAGAAATTTCGTTCGGCTCATCGAAAAAAACAATAAGAAAATTGTTAAAAAAAGTACGCTCTGGTCTTCAATCAAACCTGTATAAATATAATTATACATATATGATTTTACTCCGGCAATGAAAAAAGAAAAAGAAATATCAAAGTAAGAATAAGACTATGCGTAACAAGAAAACAATTGGTGAATGTAAAACTAATTAATGAAATTTAGATCAAGATATAGAAATAAAATAAAACAAACTCTTTAGATACTAACACTTGGATTTTACATGTTTACAAAACTGTTACATTCTCAGACGTTCTCTTTGAGCATGAAGTGGTATACAATAAGAAACAAATAAAATTCGGAAATATATTGTCCCTTTTTACACTAAATAGAAAAGAATGCTACCAAAATATCGCGCAAAAAATACCTAATACTGGTATCTTATGAATGCATATTTAGTAAACTAAAAAATTAAACTGGTTTGCAGTTTCGGCAATAAAAATCGGCTTTGTAATCAAAGTTATTATGAAAACACCGCGGGCAATGAGGACAACCGTGGGGCAATGTGGGTTGTTCGCAGCCAACCCACATTGCCTGGATGGGCACCCGATCAGCAGCCCAATCACGTCCACAAATCAAACAGATGCTGTCTTCCAGAGCAAAATCGTCCTCACTGGATTGTCTGGGACGCTTGTTTCGAGACGTTGAGGGGATGACATCGTCTTTCTTTTCTTGCCTGATGGTCTTGCAAGGAGCTGTCTTTAGTCCTTTATTTTGCTTGCTTTTGTTTGTGACTCAAGGTCTGCTCGCACTTCATCTGAAGTCATGACTCGCGCTTTAGAAAAAATTCGCAACGGGCGGCGACGTCCAGAGAGAATTTCTTCTTCAACGGGAAGAAGATACTCGCTAAATTCGAAGAAATTATCCCGCTTGCCACAAAAGGATTTTCGCTCGGCGATTGAAGCTCTGCTGCAGGAGACTCCGACGCAATGATTTCAATTTCAGATTCCCCAACCGATCCACATTCGTCTGAAATGTAATGACCACAACTCGGTTCATGTTGCAATCCACTCTCCCAGCTGGCTTCAAAGCTCTGGTGTTCACAGACGTCCTATTGCTGGAAATCAAAGTAGCGTCTTCCAAGTTGAGAGTAAAATTTGAAGTGCTTGGTTGAGTTGGCTCATCCATAAGCTGACACTGACTTGGAGAGTTCTCTGGCATGATTGATAAGTCAACGTCTGTTCTGGAGATCAATTGGTTCCTGCAAAGTTGGGACTTGTCAATTGCGTTCGGGTTGAAGGGATAAATTCCGCACTTTCTGAATCCAGATTTGATATTTGAAGCCGCCATTGAATTTTCCAAGGCACTCTTTATAATTCGCGGAACATTTTTTTGCAATCCACAAGTTTCGTGGCTTGCCCAAGTTTGACGAGCTTTGACAGAGCAACTTTGAATGACTTGTAGACGGCCACGTCTAATGGCTGACAGAGATGGGTGGTGATGCATTAAAGCTAACAATATCACATTGTTTTGCCTGGCACAGTCAATAACTGCTGGAGAGCAGTGGGAGGCGTGGCTATCGAGCAGCAAGAGAACTGGTTTATCTGCTGATGGCTTAGCGAATACCAGGAATATCTGCGTGAACCACCGGAGGAAAAGTTCGGAATCCATGAAGCCAGTGGCTTGTTTGCCGTACAAAGCTCCGTCGGGGCCACCAGCAGCATAGTTGCCACCTGGAAACGCTGCTTTAAAAATTATCATTGGAGGCATTGCAACGCCGGATGCTGAAACACAGCAGTGAATGCTTATGTATTCACTTGATGCCACTTGTCGAGAATGAGAATTCTTCATTCGTCGAGGCACTACAACTTTTTGCGAGGACTTGTTGAGATCCATGACCGTTTCATCGCAGTTGTAGATGTCTTGGGGCCGTTCACTGAAGTTATCGCGTTCGAGGACCCTTCGCAGTAACTGGAAATAAATTCTTAAATTTCCTATAGTTGAGAAAATTGCTCGACCGCGATCTAGGCATTCGGGTCTCCGAAGTTTGACTGCCTCAGGGTGTCTGGAACGAAATTTCAGCCACCATCCGTAGCAAGGTCCTCTCTCTCCAAAAATGTGTCTCCCAGATCTGCGATCAATGCAGCAGGCATACATTAAAATTTGAGCCACTGTCAAAGGAAAACCTCTATTGGCCATTTATTCAATGTAATTGCAGAGCGACAGCTCATGCTCTGCCGACAGCGGGGTCGGTTTGCCTGGTGCACAGTCTTCCTTGACTCTCATCGAGAGGCGATCTGCGAGTGTCTTGCGTGGCACATTGAACGTACGGGCAGCGGCTGACGCGGGAACATTCTCAACTCTGCAGGCGGCAAGAGCCCTATCCATGTCCTCCTGCCTCCATAATCTTAACTTTGCTCCTTTCCTTGATGTCATCTCAAATTATACAAAATAATTATATTAACATACGTACTTGAACAAATGCATATAGTACCGTAATTACATAACACATAATATAATGTCATACGGAATGGGTTTTATCTTTTCGAGTATGTTTATACTCCTGAAATACACATTAAGTATTATTGTAGCAGATGTAACAGAGTAGTTTGCCATATTAAGTTTATTTAGTAGAAAGACAACTCCGGTCTTGCCTATTCAAAATGTACTCGGAGCAGCAGCTCTATGCTTGACCCTTTGTTCGCGCAACTCCAATCGTTGCAAGAGTATCGTGCTCAACCTTTGAAGTCGTTTTATGAGCTTTTAAAAGTTTAATTACTAATTATCTGCGAATGAATATGGGTGATGCATGCTTCTTACATTATTTGAGACTTAATTTAGTCACAATTATTGCGTTGTAGGTATTAAAAAGTTATAATAATTTATCTTCAAATCCTGCCTCTCAAAGCGAATATCCAACACAAAATTCGCCATTTCTCCCAAAATTATAAACACATAAGTCGCCAGGTATGTTTCGGATAGATTATAAAATCAAATCAATTTCTATATAATTAAAATCAGGAGTACAAGCAAAACGAACCTCTTTTTACTGCGTTTCACCTCGGTATGACCCAAGGTTCGAAGGGAAAACATTTCCGCGGTAATAAAGTATCGCCCAAACGCAGTTCATACAGCAGAATAAAAAAATCCGTTTCGCTCAACGAATTTTCGTCATGTTGATTTGAAATCTCAAACAAATTACAAATTAATTGCCGGAAATGCATTTTACTATCTTTAAGCAATAGTAATAAATGTTCTAGTATTTTTCTATGATAACGAAATGTTCGTATTGGGTCGATTTTAATAAATATTTCCTTTTCCCTGCAGCGTGGCGAGTGGCGACTTTAGTGAGGTGGCGACTTTAGTGGCATTGACGGTAGCTCATTGCTCTTAATAGGCTCATCTGACCTTTTTGTCAACCTTCAATCAACCTTCAAGTGTACGGAATTAATTTTTCTTCACTATTCTATTCAGTCAGATAATTTCTATCAGATACAGGGCTAACATTTCCAAACTAATGACGACATCATTCTATTAAAAATTACCTTCATTGTGTGAAAACAGCCATTTCATGATTAGGAGGCCTGGAACTGCTATAGCTCCCCAAAATAAGAACATTTTTGGATTGCGCACGTCATTTTTTAGCACATAACTTAAAATTCCTGCGTAACTGTTACTACTTCTTCTTCGTTTCAGGGTGTCCACATTGGGTGGACTGAAAGCCACAGGACAACCGCAAGGATGACCGTTGGGCCTGAGAGCTTATGTTATATTGAACTTCTTTTCAAAAAAAGCAGGCTGCTTTGTCCTTGTTTGTACAAGGTCAGTAGACGTGATGGCTGAGCATGACAACATGTAAGAGATAAGTTACATATGACATGGATAAGTTACACCTACACAGAACACAGATGACTGTACACAGTTACTCAGAAAAGTTACACATGAAATAATTATTGCTCCTAAGAACTGAGCATAAGATTTAACAGTTGCATTAGGTGGATTACTATAAGTAGGATAACAAAGATTATGCACGTACACATGTATTTACAAAATACATATATACACGCATACATATATAAGCCACATTCTGGTTTTTGGCACCTATCTAAAGTTTGCTGAGTCTGCCTAATTTCAAAATGTAAACAGTCAAATATCTAAAGATTTTCCTTTACACATTATCATTGAAGTTCACTACCCCCAGGATTTCACTCAGCAAAAATTGTACATTTATACTTCTTAAATTAGTTTCCAGTTCTTGTCTGGGCTGCGCATGCTGCTGACAATGCAGCAGGTAGTGCTCAATTGTATCCACTGTATTACTTGTAGGACATTGGTCTGATTCGCTCATGTTGAATCTGTGCAAGTGACTTCTGATGCCGGCGTGTCCAATTCTGAGTCGGGCAGCAGCACACTCTAGTCTGCATGACTTCAGGCAGAGCCAGAGTTGCAGCCTAGGTTCCTCCATGTTGTTCTCAAAAAAGTTCCTTTCTGAGAGCGAGCGACAGAGGCTTTCCATGTTCTGGTGCAGTGCTCATGAAGTTTGCCTCTCAGGATGGTGAGGGACTCTTCTCGGCTCAATGTACTTAAGGCTGATTGGGCATGGTTATGACCCATGTTGGCAGCCCTGTCGGCCACTTCATTGCCCTTTACTCCAGAGTGCCCTCGCACCCATTGCAGGATGATGAGGCATGCCTTTTATGGATGATATCTTGTATTTTGTAAACATACTCCATGTATGAAGGGTTGATGATATTCCTGACTGCCTGCAAAGCTGACTGAGAGTCAGTCAACAGACGGATGCTTTGCCTGCTAATCCTTGGATCCAAACAGGAGAACTGCAGAGCCATGGAAATGGCAAAAAGCTATGAGCCAAGGACAGTATGAGCAGGGTTCGGTTCAGCCTCCATGTTGTAGCACTTTGGATACTTGGTATATACTGTACTGTTACTACTGCTTCAACATCGCGCACCCAATAGCAGATTTCATGGACAAAGGTAGTAAGAGACAATTTGTTTTGTTTTTCATTGATAACTTCTTACCATGAAACATTTCATAAACAAGTTTGGGCTCATTTTAAATGTCTTTGCAAGGGCTAGGTATTGTAAGGCATCTCGGAAAAAATTTCATGTGCTATTCGTAAGGTTTAAGAAGCATAAAAAACCATCCTGAATTACCACTGGGAATGGGGTAATTTGGGACACTTTAAGTAAAAATTAATTTTAAAACGTTTGAAGCATGCAGAGTGTACTCATCCATTACTATCAGAACTAAGAAATTTTACCCTTTTTGTAGATGATGTAGATGCAGAATAAATGAAGTTTTCTGTGATTTGTACTTGTTTTTCCTTTATTGATGATTACTGTATTTTTCAATAACAAAAACCATTTTCCTTTCTAGACTATACCCAACACCTTTGAAACCCCCCTAAAAGTTTTCATGTGATTGACAACAACCTTGTCCACTACAAGCTTCACATAAGCAGCCATATAACATTTTCTCCATAAGCGCACAATTTTGCTCCATTTCAATTGGGTAAAGTGAATTAATTCATGATTACAAAAAAAAAACATTGTTAAAACCATACTTGAAACAGAAAGGAATATTTTAGTGACACCCATCATATTTTTGGCAGAAATAAATCATTGTTTTGGTTAATTACTTTTCATTTTTCGTTGCCAGGCGCACAATTCTGTCTATGACATTCTATGCACAATTTTGTGAGGACCGTTTGATGCATTAATTGTTTGTCAAGTAAAATTTTCTTGCTGAGAGAAGTAAATTTATTGGTTTTTGACTGATTTTTTTGTTACCAGGAGCCCTTGCTTACCGTGGTTCTACTGTTGATGCATTTTTATGGGTGTCCGGCATTACCCCAGGGGGTGTCCCTTAATAGCCCACCTTGTGGAAATGGCCACAATTTTGTTTTGGGTTGAGGTACGCAAATCCTGTTGATAAAGTTTCAAAGCCAAAACCTGTCTGCAAATTGTTTTCAAGCAAAATGTTTTTATATGGCAAATATATTATAACACTTCTCTTTAACTTCACTTCATGTTGTTTGTTTGTTTGTCTGCTACAAATCTTATAATCAATATTTAACACACTTCTACCTAGCCAATTGATCTGAAATTTTGCACACTTGCATAAAGTCAGAGACAATGTATGATTCAGTTGACAGAATAAATAAATTTGAAAATTTTGAAAATTTCTATATATTAAAAAAATTTGAACACTACTTTTTTTAACATTTGAAAACAAAAATTAGAAATTATTGTACATGTGTAACATCGGAGATACTGGATTATTTATAAGTGTTGTTTTTAAAAAGTAATTTTTAAACACATATTATTTTTTGCTTCAAACTTTCAAAATATCACTTTCTAACATTATTTCAGGGTTTTTTAGAGCTATTAAATGTATGATTTAACTTACTTTATACTACATAGATAGGAAATATGTTGAAATTTGTGCCACTATTTTCAGTTCTGCAATATTTCAATTAGTTTGACTGCTATAATATTTTTACGCAATGTGGAGGACCGTCCTGATTTATTGCGCTTGTTACTTATTATCCTATTTGATGGCATCACATTTTAGCGTTTGTGGAATGCTCAAATATTTAGAGTTCATTCTGGAAGGAGTCCAGACAATTAACTCGGCTTATGAATGAGGCACTTTGCATCATTGTTTAGGGTTATTAATATATTATGGTTTATCTTAGCAGCATGTCTATGACCAGTTCCATACCTACACTGTCTTCTTTAAATCCTGGTGCATTATCACTATTTAGCCTGATCAATGCTATAGTAATTTCCCTATTTTCCATCATAAATATCCTTTAATGTAGTTCTTTAGAAAGGTTCTTTTGTTTCACAACACTAATAGCTTCCACTACACCAGTCTCTTTGAATGAGCAATATTCTTTTTTTTCACCTACTATTGTAAGGTGGGTGCCAGCCAAAATCAAAATAAAAGCTGAATGCAAAAATGAAATAAGAAACATAATTAATGTTGAGAAAATGTTTCAAGACATTGTAACACAAGACATTTCACTAATTTTCCAATTCAAGATAAGAAGTGATAGGACAAAATGGTCCTAGAATACTTTGGTCCATACTTGGTTTCAAGACCTTGCTGGCAATCACCAGCTTCCAAGTTGCTGTGCCAGCCCCTAAACTCCAAAATTTTAACAAATCGAGATACTTGAATGATGAATAAATTTTGTAAAATTGCTGCAATTTCAATGATGTAATATTTTTGGGACCAAGGTTTGGTGCAATCCAGTGCCAGGGATGTTGGGAAACTCAAGTTGTCAAAAAAGAAATTTCGGTAAAGAAATTCAAGATCCTTTCTACTCATTTAAATCATGTCTGGAGTACAGTCAATGGACAAGGGAAATGATCAGAATGTTTGAGACAATAATTTCATTAATAACTAAATAACTCCTTTGAATACAGAACAAATTATCATTGTACTGTTATAGATTGCATGAAAAAATTGCCACGCAATGAAATAACAAGTTTCTAATATTTTCTTTGTGATTCAATGAAAAAAAATTGCAAACTTGTACATAGTTAAAAGTCTGATTGAATAACAGAAGTTCTAATATTTATCTAATAATATCTAATAAATATTGCTACATATTTAACTGACCATGCATTAATTTGCAACTACCTCTTTTTTTAGCCAGCAATAGTACTAATTTCAAAGTCTTTACTTTTACTTAGACCTTACAAAAAACTCAAAATAATGAAACCATACAGTAGTCACATCATGGGTAAATGCAGGTACTAATAATCTGTATAATACTAAAAACTATAAAAAAGTAAATTTCAGCATTGCCCACAGATGCTGCTCAAGACTTGCACGAGTCATTCCACTTTTTTATATGCAATTTCTTTAAATACCTTTGAGAAGATGCAAAGTATAATTTGAAATCATGGTAATGGTATCCACTTAGAGAAAATGACAACCACAACTATGTGAAAAAAAAAAGATGTGCAATGATGATTTTGCAATCACCAACCACTTTGGGCCCATGTCTCAGAAAAAATCATTGAAGGTGAAAATATATTCCCAACAATCATAAGCAGATTAAAAAATCTGATTGAAGCAGTAGGTATCTAGTGACACTGCAAAAATTTGCGTAGCAGCAGTGGCTTTTAGAGTAAGTAATATAACAATCCTGACTCTGCAAATAAACAGGTTCATATTTTAGGTGAGGCATCTCAAAAATAAATAAACTTGTCATTACTCCAGTTTTGTAATCTTCCTTTTGTGGTCACGAAACCAAGTTGCACATGACGTGCCACAACGATTTTTGTCAATGGTTACAATGAATAATTTGCTTGAGACTTAGAAGACAGAGAGCAATGGTTTTTAATAGCCACGAGGGAAATAAAGAAAATTATTCAATTTTGTAATCATGCCTCATAAGTTCTCATGCACACGTTTTTGCAACTAGCTTTTCACTTGAAAAAATCCTGATAGAGAAATGTGTAATTGATAGCACGAGCTTTAGGTTTTTCAAACTTAGAAGCACATTTGAACATAACATGAAATACCATTACATTTTCATCATATGCACTGAATTTACAAAAGTCACACCAGAAAGGGCAAATTCCATGTCTTATATACATGTGAACATCAAGAAAATACTTGGCACTTGCCAAGTACCCTACTTGCACATGTCACATTGGAGAGCCTTGCCTGATCTGTGTTTTGGAGCCAAACAGAACTTGCGACTATATGCATTCCATGTGAAATAATCACACATCTCACAATGTTTCCCATCACCTAAATTGTGTTTTGAGGACAAGTGTTCAATTAAAACTGGTTTGCAGCAGGTAGAAACGTAACAGATATCACAGCGCAACATTTTCTTAGTCTCATGTTCAGCAATGTGATGCTTACTTAGATACTCTTTTGTAAAGAATGACATACCACACAATTTGCATATTAATTTGTTAGCAAAGAAATCTCTCGGAGATGTCATGGGCTTACATTGTGAAAAGAGGGAGGCTTCTCTTTTCCCGGATCTTGGTACACCATTAACATTAATTTCTTTAATTGAAAGTCCATGTTCAAGATCATTGGAAGTCTCATCAATCTCCATTGCTTCCAAGAAACGGCTTCCATCACAATGTGAACTCTGAGTGGCACTTTCATGGGTAGGAATTTGCATGCGCTCATTGGCAGCATCACAGTCCTCTTCATTACATTGATGTCTCACTTCTGCATCTTCAGTTATGGTGTGCACTTTGACAGGGTTGGTGTCTTGGAGGCACAAACGAATGGAAGTTACCTAATTGAAACCAAGAAAAAATTACTTTACAAGTAAATAATTAGACAGAAAATTTCTCTTCTATCCAAGACATTCACGGTTGCACTATATGACAACACAAATTTGACTTACAATTTCTTTTGAATATTTGAACAAAAATTACCTGAGGCTGCTGTTGAGACTCGCAGAGCTCCACTGTCACTGAAGTTTTGTAGACTGAGTGCTCAAACTTGGCTGCAGGAGGCGTGCTCAAAATTAGAACTTGCTCTTCTTTTTCAGGCAGAGCCTCAGCAAAGTTTAAGTGTGTGCAACTTAACAGCTCTTCCATCCGATCTTTGGATTGCATAAAAGTAAAGTTTCAATATACCTGTGAGATTCTGAATTAAGTATTAACATGCAGCATGTGGAAAATTGTTTTACAATATTTTGTTGTGTTCCCCGGAGCAGCATTCTCAGAGGAAAGCGTCTGGTGAAATCAATCACCATTTAATTAGGCTATTCCAGGAAATAATGTCTATAAATTTTCTGAATATTATTCTATGACAGAGAAAGAGACTAAATAATGGAAATTATATTAATGTGAATTACCATGATTGTAGATTCTTTTGGTCTCCAATATTTTTTTAAAGCGTGACATGCCAAGGCAATTCAGAGTTTGGGTTGATTCATAGACCTTCACATTGTAAGGATGGTGCATAAAAATAAATTTATACACATCTCTCCACTTGCTACAAATCTCTTCCAGTTCAGCGTCAGAAAACCTTTCCTCATTTGTCACTTCACAGGGAGGAAGCAACCCAGTAAGACTGGGAGGCTGTTCACTTTTCAATTTTTCAAAATCTTCTATGGTCCTGACTTTACTTTTCCAGACCTCCTTTTGTTGACCATAAAGAAATATAAATGGTAACAAGTGCAGAAATTCCAAATCATCATCATCATCCACCTGCAAGTCCCAAATCTCAGCCATGGTTACAATCTCATCCATCACATGTGCCTCTGCCTCTGAAGGGGAGCTCTTGGATCCCAGATCGGCCACCATATGTGGGCACAGCTTCTTCCAGGCAGACTGCAAAGTGTGCTGAGAAACACCCTTCCAGGCTACAGCAACAAGGCTGATGAGATGTGACACAAAAAAAGTGTCTCAACCAAAAATCTTGGAGCATTTTATTGGTTTCATTAGTGATCAGGAAGACCCTGGAAAACAAAGCATGGGCCTACTGCAAGTTGAAATTCAACAGCACTCCTTGTTCCATTGGCTGCAGCTTTTGAGCTGCAAATGGGGCAAGAAATTTCACTTTAATGAACTTGTGCTCAATGCCTCAACCTTCATTCATATCAAATGGATTAGCAGAACCATATTCAACAACTAGTAGACATTTCAGTGGAAGATTCCTTCCCTCTAAATACAGTTTTACAGTTGACGCAAACACTTTGTTTAACCACTCCAAAAACAGTTCCTCTTCATTAATTTCAGCAGTCGTCCTCCACATGACTGGAAGTCTGGCATCCAACTCATTTTTGTTCTCAAGTCCTGAAAGATCTGCTTTATGATACACAAGAGGCTTGACTTTGCAGTCACCACTGGCATTACTGCACAATAAGACTGAGACAGGAAAATGATATGGATCATCTGCCAAATGATCTCCAGGCAGTGACTTGAGATGAGGCAAGCTCCTTTTAGTCATTGTCCTCCAAAATATGTCAGTTTCATCACAATTGAACAGTTGCTGAGGAAGGTAACCTTCATACTTAACATGCTTTACAAAATTATCTACAACTGCATCAACATTTATTCCAGCTCGTTTCAAAAATTTGGTAGCCAACTTCCACTTGATTCAAAGTCAACACTGATGCCACTATGTGGTGATAAGGACAACATTGCCTGATACGACTTTTTAGCCTCTTGAAGAATCATTCTGTCAACAGGAGGCATCTTATTGTCACTAATAAAACGGAAAAAAATAATTTCCAATAGTCTCATCCTATCAGACTTTTGTTTTGCTACAATAGCTGCTCTTTTTAGTTTCTGTGCATCTTCTTTCTTCAAGATCTCGTGGACACTTAATTTTTTCATGTTTTCTTGCCTGGCTATTTCAGAAACCCTGACGCCTGTTTCACGTTTTCTTTTTATTTTGTGCTTGAGTTCTTTTGTAATGCACATTGGTTTCATTAAACCACTAGAGTTACTTCCTACTTTTTCAGAATCCATAATGAATCTAAAATAACAACATATGAAGTAATCTACAGCCATTAATAGTAAAATGAAAGGCTACTAGGTCAGTACTGATCAAGGCACTTGGGTACAAAAGTGTGGCAATCAGGTACAAATGTAGCAAGCTTAGTCAACAAACTGAATGACCATGGACCATATAATAGGTTGTGAGAAAATACATTTTTAGTGACTTGATTTATTTGACTGACTTGTCAATACAATTACATCATGTTTTGTTGCACTGTCAGTTTCACATCACATTTTATCTTGGAATTGGTTTCAACATGCATTGATTGGTTACTACTGAATTGGCTGAAAAACTATTTCACAACAGCAGCAAACATTTGATCTGGAAAATGAAAAATAAATTTATTCAATTTAATTTGGAAATCAAACAAATAGGTAATAATTAAATAATGCTGGCAATTACTTAAACAATCTAAAATGCATCAAATTTCAATCTTCTTAGTGCTTCTAAGCCACTTTTTCTTAGATAATTTACTACACATAGGGTTCTTTGGCCTCAATGGCCTACAGATGATGTTACCTAGACATGCCACCAAGATCTATAACATTAACAAATACAAAGAAATAGTTCTACACATACCAAAACTTTCAGTCCTTTATTATTACAATTAAGACTTGAAATGTTCAAGCTTCATGAGCTTATTCTATCTCTGGGGACTGATATTTGAAAACAATCTATTAATTTTAATGATAATTTCTTTTAATTACATAAAATTATTTTATAATATAAAGAAGATATCTTGAATGAATCAGCTGAAGAATTTATCTCTCAAGCAAATGTGTCAACATCCAAGGACAATCTTGAAGTGGGAGACAAAGCAAGTGACACTATTTGCAAATTTTTGGATGAAGAAGATTTTTACACAATTTATAGAAAAATCTAGCAGAATTGGACAAATGTAGCATCCCCAGTGACCCGCTGTCTCCAATGTAACATCAACGCATCTCCTGGGCCAATTCTTGCAACAAATGCTGCAATCACAATCTCCAAAATGTTCAACAAAGATATTGTCGTTGTTGTTATTATTACGACAATATTTTTTTTAATGACGATATTGTCAACTCTGTAACTTCATCAATGCAGAAGCATTACAAGATATTCACAATGTTGCTGTGAAGTCAAAGTATAAAATTAAAGCAAGAGTATGAATTTTAGTGTAGACATTATAAGTACCGTAGACTGCATACTGCCTAAAATGATTCCTAACTTAATCATGTTAAAGT
This sequence comes from Hyalella azteca, assembly GCF_000764305.2. Lineage (NCBI taxonomy): Eukaryota > Metazoa > Arthropoda > Malacostraca > Amphipoda > Hyalellidae > Hyalella > Hyalella azteca. The sequence continues at coordinate 18,723 of NW_025935851.1, read as the reverse complement.
TGTTGTAATTTACATTTTATGGATGGATTTTGTGCACTCCATAGGTTAATCATGTTAATTCTATTTTTGCTTTTCAGTAAAAACAGGTAGACTGGCAAAATACCATTATTTGAGGTTGAGTAGCTCCCCGTGCCTCAGTTTAGCGCCGGTCTCTTCTCATTTTCTGCCACTGGAAATGTGAACAACAGATTAAAGCATTGGCTGTCCCATTTCTACTGCAGCAATGTCATGAAACCGATTTGCTGCTAACATTCTCCAGTTCATCAGATTTGATGACAAATAAACACCTGTCAAGCGGTAAGCAAATGATAAACTTGCAGCTAGATGTGATGCTTGGGATTCATTTGTATGAAATTGCAATAGAGCTTTTAAGCCAAATGAGGAAGTTACGGCATATGAGTAACTTGTTGCGTTTCAAGACAGATGTCCAATAAAGCAATACATGAAACCAAAGCCAGCCAAATATGGGATCAAGATCTGGGCAGCAGCAGACGTAAGACACCATATGTGTACAACATTCAAGTCAAACTGGAAAGCTTCCTGGTAATGCGCCTGAAAAAAAGCTGGGGAACCACATAGTAAGTGACTGTTTGGCTCTGAGAGAGGGATGACAGCGGACAATTTATTTACCTCTGAGGAAAAGGCAGAATTTTTGCTGCAAAAAAACATTACTATGACAGGAACACTAGGAGCAAAGAAGCCTGACTTTCCAGCAATGGTGGAAAATGCAAAAAAAATAGAGAACTGCACTCATCCAAATTTGTTATTTTTGCTGGCATGGCTGTGGTCAATTACTTTAAAAAAATGAACAAAAAACTTCATTTACTATCTACTCAATTTCTGGATTCTGTATCAGAATAGTTACAAGAAGCCAATCATGATTCATGAATAGATTGACAATGCAGACAAATTGATTTGCAAATTGCACCAGGCAGACCTCAAGATGGCCTCTCAGCCTTTTCACGAATCCGATTGACATTGGCATCACAAACACTCCAAACATTTGGCGGTCAAATAACAAAGGCTTGAAGGTTACTGAGAAAATGTGTCAGTATTTGTTCCTGATGGAATTGGAAAGAGGCCAGACAACCCAATGTTATTCACAGGGAAAACAATCCAAGTGGTCTCCATCGTTCAATCCTCAGAGCCATTGAAGCTCCAGGAGTATCAGTTGCAATAGAGAAGCCAAAATCAGTGCAACAGAGAAGCCAAAAAAGAGGGAGATGTCCTCAGAGCTGTGACGAGAAAGTAAACATGGTACCGTCAAATGGGGTAAAAAGGGACGGTTTTGAGCGTTTTTTGTTAATAACTTCTCACCATGAAACATTTCAGAAACAAGTTTAGGCTCATTTTATAGCTCTTTGTGAGGGCTATCCAATGACATCTTCAAAAAGTTCCATATGCTATTCGTAAGGTGCCAGATGCAAAATAAAACAGTCTCGATTTACCCCTGGGAACGGGGTAATCCGGGACACTTGCAATAAAAGTTAATTTTAAAACGTTTGAAGCGTGCAGAGTGTACTCATCCATTACTAACAGTACTTTGAAGTCCTCTTTCATTGTAGATGATGTAGATGTAAAATAAATGACATTTTCTGTGATTTTTACTTGTTTTTCCTTTATTGATATTATATTACCATATTCATTAATTACCGTAATATTAATGTGATATTACTCTATCCATGGACCTGCCATTGAGCATTGACAACGACCTTGTCCACTGCAAGCTTCATATCAGCAGCCATGAAGCATTTATTCTGTATCTGTAAGCTTACAGGATGGTTTGTAATTTAGCACAATTTTAATTGAGTCAAGTGTTTTCACTATAAAAAAAAGATCATGAAAAACATACCTGAAACAGAAAATAATGTTTTAGTGACAACCATCATATGTTTTGGAGAAATAAATCATAGTTTAGGTAAATTACTTTTCATTCTATGATGCCCGGTGCACAATTCTATATATAGCATTCTATGCACAATTTTGTGACGACCGATGATGCACTAATTTTTCGATAAGTGAATTTTTTTCGCTGAACGAGGTAAGTGTAATCAAAATTCTTTGTTATTAATCAATTTTTTTGTTAACTGGAACCTTTGCTAACTGAGGTTCTACTGTAAATGCATTTTTAAGGGTGTCCCTAATTACCCCGGGGAGTGTCCCGAGTAGCCCCGCCGTGCGGAAATGACTGCCATTTTTTTGGAATGAGATAGGACAATTCCGTCAATTATGTTTTCAAGCCGACCCCTGGGTGCAACTTTTATGTAAGTAAAATTTTTCAATATGGCAAATATTTTTTTTGCACCAGACCTTAGCAGAGGTACTTTTCCAAAATCGCACTTTTCACACTTTTTTCAGTGATTTTTCAGAGATAGTAAATGTTTGATTTCTTGACTAGCTATATACATAATAGATAGTAAAAATGTTGAATTTTATGCCACTATTTTTAGTTTTGCAATATTTTGATTAGTTTAGCTGCTACAACATTTCTACGAAATGTGGGAGGCACGTCCGGATTTACCCCGCCCGTCCCTTTTTACCCCGTTTGATGGTATGCAGCAAATGCCAGCACTTCGTCTGTCTGGCACACAAGAAGACCATCATCACAATCACATGTGCAAATGACTGCCGACCATGATCTGTAACAAATCTTCAACACTGGTACATAAACCTGCAGTTACTTGAATATTATAATTGTCTTTCTAAACGGATGTAATCAAAACTATACTTTGCTCTCATAAGTAATGGAATTTTTGCTTAGAGAATGAAAAAAATTTTGTTTTAACAAATCTAACCATCACTGAAATGTTTCATTAAGCCAAAAAACAAAAAAAAAATTGAGAAATGTATAGTAAATAACAATTGTATTATAGAAAAAAAACAATGGGGTCCCACCGTCCCTAGAGGACCCCACCTTGGTAAACAACATTGACTGCTGACCTTGGCATGTTAACGGTTGAAGTTGGAATTTTCTGATTTTTACAGAGCAAAGTTAAAAAAACAGAGGTTACATAGTTTGTTACCAGGGATCAATTAATATGTTACTGTTAATGCTTAAGTTGGTTATAAATTCGGATCAGCAGAGAGTTTATATGAGACTTAGAGAATTGTGAGGAAACATGACTGGTTAAGTAACTATAGATTTCCAAGTAAAATGGACAGGTGATGGCGGCCCTTGTATTTGAGCAGATATACACAGTGCCTTGCTCAGTTACTGCTCATTAAGACTTATCTGTACACAATTCTGTAATACTGTTTTCTTGCTATGTGTCATGTGTTTTCTTGCTATGTGTTTGCGGTGCACTTCTTTAAACATAGCCCATGCCCTCTCACAAAGTTGTGATAATAATTATTTTTTTATGTTTCACACAATGATTTTCCCCCAACCACTCTTGCACATAGTTCTGCAGCTGGTCAATGGGAAGAGACATCCTTATTTTCTCCATCCTCTTGATGCAATTTACAATAGTATATACACAAAATTTTTCTAATGAAAAAAGCAAACAGGTTAGAATGGTTATTTTGAGCAAACGATAAAAATTGTGACCAAAATACTCCACAATATGCACAATAATATGAACATTCAAAAGCTATTTTTGACAAACTATGTGGTAAGAAAGGACCATATGTGGGGGTAAGACAGGACCATTTGTGGGGTAAGATAGGACCACTTGTAAGGTAAAACAGAATCATTTAGTGGTCCCGTCTTACCCCATGTCCAGTCCTTTTTTACCCCATTTTGGAATACATGTCAGGCAGTGATGGTATCAAGTAGGAATGCCTAGTATGTCTCAAAAGTTGCTCATTACTTGAGGTTACCTGCTTACATCCACAAACCTGGCCAAAAAATTTTTTGTCATTAGACAGAGCTCATTTCCAAAATAGGGTTAACTATTTTGTGACCCTTCTTTACATAGGTTTTCTTTAAAAATTAACCAAAAATTCATTATTTGTAAAACAGGGTCAAAACAAACACTGAAATGACATGCAATGATTGCTCTAACATATTCTTCCATCAAATTTAATTCATTGCAATTAGAATGCACGCCATGGGCTGGTCCTTTCTTACCCCTTGAAGGCTGCAATCCTGTCTGACCCCATTTGACTATTTAGGATAAAACTAGATATATGTATATGAACATATTCCTATGCTCAATTATCCAGACTTTAAAGTAGTGAGTACTTTAGGCAACCACAGGGTCTACAGCCTGCAAATTCTTCATTATAAGGTATAGGTATGCTTCTATGTGTATAGTATATGTTACATATTTCTTCATTTCTATGTTTCTATGCTTTCTGATAAAGGCAGTGAAAGGAGAAATCTCATTTTAACTAAATATATTTCATTGAAAACCATGACACCTTTATCTGATATAAGCACTTATATATATTGCAAAAATTTAGCAATCCCATGAGAATCAATATGCATAGTTTGGCAACTGCGTTGTCCAGATGAGTCTGAAGTTTTAATGCAATGCCAACTGAGTAGGGCCAGTAGAAAGTTGCTAATAAGAGATTTTTTCAAAACAATGAATTCAGTTTTATTAAAGATTTCTTGCTAAAATCAAAATATAGGGCATCAGTTTTATAAGATTGCTGATTGCAGGTAAAATAGATTATTTCACAGGTATTTTTTTGAAAATTTTGGATAAAATTCACCAGTTTTCTTCTTTTCTACTGAGGAAATTAAGAAAAAAAAACAGGAAAGCCTGGAAAGGGAGAAATTTGCCAGATTCACAGGCATTTTTTCATATTCGTGATCATGGTGTTTTCTGCCTAATTTTTCATTTCGCATCATTTTCTCTAGCTATACCTCTTGCTCTAGCTGCAAAATCTACAAATTAATAAATTTTGATGCTGATTGGACTGAAATTGGTCACTGAAAATCTTCAGATATTTACTTGCTCTTTGCAAATTGCACCCTGGCTGCTGGCACTAGAACTGTCAAGAACTCCTAGTAGATCTGTACTACTATTCTCTTTTAGCCTAGGGAAATTGTATGATAATTTTTAATTTAAAAACTCCTATTTACAATTTACTGAATTCAGACTTTTAGTTTTAGGACCTTAAATTTCCATTCAGGTGCTCCACACTCAGGATGATGTATTGTTGCCGCGTGTCTCCCGCGGGTGAGGCAAACACGTTGCCTACTTCTACTTGATAGGTTGGCAACAACCTACTTAGAGAATGGATAATGAGGAGACTAAAATTTATCTTTTATTATGGACAAATAAGACAGAATTTAAATTGCCGTTCAAGTAAATGGCTCTTGGTTATGAAATGAGCGTATGGTGCATAGGTGACTGGAGAATGTCAGTATATACCTAAAGAGTTTCAGAGCATAGGACTAACAAGCATAGGAGTTAAGGAACTAAGGAGAATAGGAAACATGGAGCGTAGGAGCATGTAACTAACTAGGACAGGAGCATGGAACTACGTACATAGGAGCATGGACAAGATGCATATGTGATCTGCCATAAAAGAAAGTAAAACTTATTAATTTTATGCATCATAGCCCTAAGACTATAAGATAAAGAATTGGATTAACTTTGAACAAGCATTAATTAACAAGCAGAAAAACAGTAATAATCAAGAACCTTATGAANCACTCAATACTTGAGCAGCAGCAAATCCGCCACCCAGCCAGCGGGGAAACAAAGTCCATCGCAATTCATCCAGGACTGGAAGCAAATTAGGGTTTACATTAAAGCCAAATTTCCCATTCACAAAATCTGCTCGTACTTGAGGACTTGAGAATTGGGTGAGCAGAGATTGTATGGTAACCACTTCACTTAAGGTTGAAGTAGCAGTACTATTTGCTGCATTCTGCTGAGTTTGGGTTTTTGGAACATTCTCAGCCCCAGCAGTGGGTGGGGAAACGGATGACATGGCCAGTCCTGGCTCAGAAGAACTGCCAGAATCCTGGTCACCGTCTGACTCCACTCTAGCAGCCGCACCCTGTCCATGCTCCACTAAAACTAAATTTTGAGAGGGTGAGTGTTTGGTGTTTTGAGCCATTGTACTGAATTACTAGATGTCATGAAATTAGAAAGAAAATAATGTAAGGGAAAAAAATATCCCGTCGGAGATGCCAAATGTTGCCGTGTGTCTCCCGCGGGTGAGGCAAACACGTTGCCTACTTCTACTTGATAGGTTGGCAACAACCTACTTAGAGAATGGATAATGATGAGACTAAAATTTATCTTTTATTATGGACAAATAAGACAGAATTTAAATTGCCGTTCAAGTAAATGGCTCTTGGTTTTGAAATGAGCGCGTATGATGCATAGGTGACTGGAGAATGTCAGTATATACCTAAAGAGTTTCAGTGCATAGGACTAACAAGCATAGGAGTTAAGGAACTAAGGAGAATAGGAAACATGGAGCGTAGGAGCATGTAACTAACTAGGACAGGAGCATGGAACTACGTACACAGGAGCATGGACAAGATGCATATGTGATCTGCCATAAAAGAAAGTAAAACTTATTAATTTTATGCATCATAGCCCTAAGACTATAAGATAAAGAATTGGATTAAATATGAACAAGCATTAATTAACAAGCAGAAAAACAGTAATACCAGTAATCAAGAATCTTATGAACATATCTAACTTGTATTGCAGCAATCAGCTTACTGAAGGGTTAATGAACACTAAAATATATAGTTTGCAGAATACACACTGAACACAATTAATAGAAAATAAGAAACAAAGCAAAATCACAAAGTATAAACAATTTGTAATACATCATTAATTGAGTAATAAAATGAATATATGCAATAAATAATCACTCCCTCTCAGTGGTGAGTTAGCTTAGGTTCCCATACTGGTGCAGTTATTAGTTATTCATTGGAATTTTGCATTAGGATTATGCTTTAGTTTTGGAATTTACTTTACATTAATGATTTTACTTCCTTGTCTGGACTAGAGAAGAAAAACAGAAAAATTACATAATGAAAAAAACACAGCACAGACATTAAATAAACAAGCATGAAAGCCAAAGGGTTGGGCTAAAAAGCAATATAGCTCCCCCTGCAACAGTATGTTTTCACAGAATTTTTCTGCGCATGACTTTTTTTAAGCCATTGCTGTGCACAGTCAGTGCAACTTCTGGCCATCCCTGCTGGCGCGCGCAAGCATTGGCGCAGCGCGCAGATACATGTGTCAAGGGACAAGAGACAGAAAACTTATAATACTCAATATGTGTTTAATTATCCATCAATAATCTCTTATTTTCCTTGATATGGAAATTTTGTGAAAGTAAAAATCTAGAAATTTATTTTAGAAGAAATTTTCTACAAATTTCTTATGGGAACATTGTTTAACTTCCCTAGACCATCCGGATGTGAGGCAATATTCTGTCCAGATGCAAGGCAAGTGGTAAATAACCAAGTCCTCAGAATTTTGGCATATGAAGTAAACAAGTATTAGTGTTAAATGACAGATTTTGCTTGTTTTATATATACTATTAGTGCCCTGATAGGGGTTATTAAAGGTTCTATGGTTATTGAAAGGAGTCAGAAATAATTTCATCACTCTAATTAGTAGAAAATAGTTCTGAGTGTGAAATCTTTTGTAAATAAAATATGTCTAGACATAACTGTCATCAGAAATTCAAAACATATTGGTATGGCAACAGCGTTTTTACAGACTTTTACGCAATGCTGATGCATCGTCATGTGTCATGTGATGTGTCTCTTGAAGATATTCATATTTTATTAATGTTTGTTGTTTGTCTATATAATTAACCTTCAAAGTTGCAAAAAATGAGGACTGATAATTAAAAAAAATTGTGGTGCCAGTATTTTTGGTATTCAATGGGTTTGCACCGCACAAACCAATTTTACCAGATGGGAGAATATCGGAAACGTAATGTATTCCCGACATAAGACATTGACATTCTGGTTTGTATGTACTATTTAGTATTTGCCAAAATCAGTCCTTCATTAGAAGGCACCAATCTCAAGCCATGTGGATTGTTGCCTTCTACTATTTAGTTTTAAAAATCATTTCCAACCAAATTGTGATCAATGAATAATGAATAAATATTCATTACTATGCCAACATTGACGTGACCCGGTGACCGCAACTATGCGCAATCTTTAATGAAAGGTTAGGTTGACTTGTTTACATTAAAATGAATGATGATTATCTTATGTTATGCAGGACATTTTGGCCAGATGGTAAAGTGATGCAAATTGCAAAAGTTGAACATTTTATGAAATGACATGTTTGCGAAGTGCAAACAACAATTTTTTCATTCAAACAAAATTTATGACATTCAAGCTGCGAGACTTCATACCTACCAAAATTATATGATATTAGAGCTGCAATATTTCAGAAAATATATGACTTTTTCAGCCCACTCACTGAGAGAGACTGAGTCACACACTGGACAGTCGCAGTCCAAATTTACCCTATTCTTCAGCAACTACTAACACTATATACATGAAACAAGGTGCTTTCAATTCCAACTTTAGGGCCTATTCTCCAGCTACAGCTAAAAATGTAATGAGTCTTTGTTATTGCCGGCTTGAAGGTGTTAAGTGAATATATGGCATGGAATGAGATTATGAGAAAGCTTTCCACAGAAAAAACAGAATCGCAGAAGTAAACATGATTTCCGAAATTACATTCCGTGACTACGGATTAAAAAAAGTACATTTGTACTGTACTTTCAAAAGTACTGGAAGTACAGTTCATCTAATCAATCGAATGAATTATTTTTTTTTCTTTTTGAGAGCATTTGTAAGGAATGAAAGCATCTTATGAATAAATTTATTGAAAAATTTAGAAAAATGTAGGCTCTTCTAATGCTAAAATTAGCGATTATCTTACCGGTTTTGAAATTTGAACGATATTCAAACCTGAATTTGGAATTATTACGAACTTGTACAAACGAAAAAAATCTGCAGATTAAATTTCATTTATTCAATTTATCCCCCATTTTGCAATACCATCAGACATTTTTTTGTGTTTTGTCAACAACCTGAACCATAATACCTATTTATTCTAACTTGAGACGCCAGAAATATTGAATAACTCACTATAATATTTTTCTTCCTATCTCTTCACCTTTTCACTCTAATCTCCCAGCACAACCTCCCCCCTTAAAAACAAAGAAAACAATGAATATTAATTACATCATGAATAAGTAAATCAATTTCTTCCAGTTGCGATACTTAGTTCAAGCCAAAAGCAATGTCCTCATCAGTAATGAAAACAAGGGTTTTGTTCATGAATTGCATAATGTTAAAGCTCTTTGCAGTATTAGTAAATAAATTCTCTTGAAATTATTGTTTATAAAGTCGCGTGATGCTACACGCGTCAGGCGCTGCAGGTCGGGCGCAGTTACGCGTTGCTGTTGAACAGCGCAGCCTCGCGTGAGCTGAAATACCGACCGACATTGATCAAAGCATTCATTATAAATGAATAAACTATTGCATTAATTCATGTAATTAGATGTTATATGTGTTTATATATTATTCCATAATATTTATATATTATATTACAGATATATGGATGTTAGCTTATTAACTGAATCCTATGATAAGCACGTTCACCCCGTCCGTCTGTCATTGAATTAATTATAATAATAACACTAATACAAATACTTCTATGGTTTTAGGCTACAGCAATTAAACAAATGTCTATTCTATTAAATTTAAATAATCAGCAGTAAATAAAAGATATTTCACAATTTCTCTTTATCTAATTGGTGATTTTTTTGTTCTCGAACCCAAACGACTGCAAAACATTCTCGTCACACAGCGCCAGTCACTTCAGAGATATGCCACAGGAAGGCCAGCGAGGAGAATGCCAAGCCAGAGTAGCGACAAAGTTATGCCAGAGTGATTTTAGACTTTAGAGTGAGGAGCGCCCGCTTTATTACGGAATGTAACACATATAACTTTATTATGCCACACTTGTAACAAATGGTGGCTTCAAAAAGACATCTGGTGGACTGGGGGTGGCTTAGCCTCTAATTTTACTCCGAGCGCCACGTACTTCTCAGATCATCCCACTATAAATGAAGTACTTAATTGACTCTCTAGAGTCTGCAAGAAATTTTACGCCACTATTTTTAGTTACAGAACAGGATAGAGAATGCTGCCATATTCACTTAACTGAAAGTTTACGAGATTGTAGTGCATAAAAATCATTTGCGCTAGAAATAAGTATTTATGATGTTGATATGGTTAAAATATGTGTTTTCTTGAAAAAAAATCTATCGTAAATAATAATATTATGTGCCTAATCGTTATAAATTTTTTTCTTAATGTATTACAAATCAAATTTTATCACAGGGCAACTATGATAAAAATGTAGAACCGATTGCTAACGGGAACCAATAATCTTTCTCTAGAGTACTGCATGACACTGAAATGAAAAAGACGTGACCAATTAGCTACAGTGGGGGAAATTTTATTGAATAAGTCAGGGAATATAATTTTCAGATATTTTTGAAGGCGAATTAGGAACTGAATAGCCAGCGGTGATTATTCATGGCAGTAATGATTTAGATATATCAATGATGTACCGTACTTCAGTGCATTAATAAATTCCATCTAATTTGAAGATCTTTTCAATATGTTTTAGAAGCATAAACTGTGATCCTAATCCAAGATATCCTTGTTATTATATCGTTATATCGCTCTTTGTTCGTATGCCTCAAGTGTGCAGTGATATAAAGCAGTCATTCCTATGAGGAGGATAATTCAGAAAACTGCATTACGAGACAAAAAAATTGTTCACGGAGTAACTGAAGTTAAATAATATGTCGTGTGACATGAAATGTCATGATGTACTTCGAAGTTCGAAGTTGTGATTTCTTCCTATCTCCCTGTCGTCATAAAGTCATAATTAAGGAAGGTTATGTTCTGAGGTTTGTAATAAGTACGCGTGCATAATTGAAAGGAAGATACAATAATCCAAGCCTGGATAAGGTTTACTTAATCGGTAGACAAAATAATTTCAGTCGTCCCAGTGGTTACAGTTCAGAGTACCAAGATTGGCGCAGAGAGGGCGGGTTCGATCCCAGCTCTGTGCGCCAGTTTTTGGTCAGAATCGGCAAGGAGGCCGGGCGGTTAAGCTAATCACAGCAGAATTGTGGCAGTACGTTGCGAGTTCGAGACCGCAACATGCTGTGGATGTTCTGCAATGTTAAGAATCGGCGACAGGCCTACGGCCGAATAAAAAAACGCTGAAACCGCTATATTATAATATTATTATTATGACTTGTTACTCGAATATTGCTCATTTGCTAGTAGTTAAGCAGCGCTGTTGAAAAACAAAGCTACTAGGGAGTCCATTTTTTAAACCCCCCCTCACACATTCTTAGGTTCTTCTCGTTAGTAGTCGTTAATGAAACGTAATCTAATCTGGGCAAAGTAATTAGCATTGCTTCATCTCATCTAACACTGAACAAACTATTTGTACAAAGTTTGTAGCCGCAAAGCATATGTTATTTGATCCTAAAAATTGTAAACTAAATGATATTTTAATTACATTCTTTTTTCTTAGGTTACAAGTTGGAGAGATGATAGAGTGAAACCGTAGTGACGAAAGTGTCCGGGGTGAATCATACGTCTAATTACATCCATTATAATTATATTAAAAGATTAGATCATCTGTAATTGAGACGTAATATTCAACAGACGGGGTAGAGATTGATGGAAAATTACTAGACCAGAGCCAGCATGGATAACATCACGTGACAGATCACGCGATCAAGACCACAGTAGTGGGTGGAAGACGTGATTCTATAGAAGGGCTGGGAACCTTAGTAAGGCCCTCAGTAACAAACTAGTACGCCGCAATATAACTCGTGTTAGAACTACTCTGAACTAACGGTCGACGTCTTAGCCTATATCTGTATTGTATCTCCCATGCATAACCACTTTGTAGAAAAATAACTTCCATAGAACGGGTTTGATTAATGTTGACAAAAGCGTGAAGAGAGTGAAGACATAGCGAGGCCTTAGTGAGGAGGGTGTCTAAGTTAGCGTTTTGGGTGTGGCACATGTATATATACCCATTATAGTATCTCCCATTCTTCTCATCGCATCCCCACATGATTGACCTGTATAGTATTCCCTCTTCCCCGTTTTCACATTCCCACTCCAATTATCCAGTATCCCTCTTCCCCTTCTCATGTTCCCGCTCGAATGATCCAGTATAGTATTTCCCTCTCCCCTTTCTCACTGTGCCTGTATAGTCTTCCCACATCCCTTTCTCACATTGACACTCAAATGACCCAGTATAGTTTTCCTTCTTGCCCTTCTCACAGTCCCAGTATAGTTTTCCGTCTTCCCCTTCTCACAGTCCCAGTATAGTTTTCCGTCTTCCTCTTCTCACAGTCCCAGTATAGTTTTTCTTCTCACAGTCCCAGTATAGTTAACCCTCTTCCCCTTCTAACAGTCCCAGTATAGTTATCCCTCTTCTCAGATACTCACGCGGTACGTGGCGGGTAGTCAGCAAATGCAATCAGAATGAGCCTGATTCTCAGGATCACCACACATTGTACGACAGGCTGAAACATCAGCAGGCACTTCCGATAGTAGAACATTTCTCATTAATGATACAACTGATACACTTCACTGACTCGATTGAGTCCAAAATTACATAATAAAACGGAATAGCTAATAGTACTCCAAGATAATTTCCCTGACATGCCTCGCTAAGTGAACTAATATTTTGGTTGAAATTTAGAAATAATTTGTTTCAATAACGATCTAAAACTATATCATTTTGAGCTATTTGAATTGTATTTAAAAAATCTATTTAAAATCTATCTAACATATATCATCAGTGTCTGTTTAATTTATAGTTAGATTGTAATTTTTTCATAGGGCAACTATTGCAGAATTAAAAATATTCGACGCAGTTTGCATAACAAGACGTGTACGGCGCGACACTATTACATGCTGACATGCTTACATGCTTACATGCTGACATGCTTACATGCTGACATGCTTACATGCTTACATGCTTACATGCTTACATGCTTACATGCTTACATGCACACATGCTTACATGCACACATGCTTACATGCACACATGCTTACATGCTGACATGCTTACATGCTTACATGCTCACATGCTTACATGCTTACATGCTTACATGCACACATGCTGACATGCCTACATGCTTACATGCACACATGCTTACATGCTTACACGCATGTGTTCACTCGTGTAAGAATTATTGTTCGCTGATGTCAATTCATTTTCCCTATCGTAAACTAATTATTGTAGCTTCTCAACAATACTGATTGGTTTGAGTTTCAAAATATTTTAATATTATTTTTTTACTATAATCATTTACCTATGAGGAACGCGTAATCTGAGCTTGTTTGATAAATAATACTTCATAAGGTTCAATAAAATGTTAAGTTTGATATTAAAACGTTTTTTTACAATAGCGAAAATGCAAAGATCAGATCATGAAAATATTTTCCAATCTGGATAATTTTTAGTACCGTCAATCGTTATAAGCTTTTCTATGCTTATTGCACAATATTTTAACATTTGGTAACTAGAGTAAAAAATAAGTTCGAAATATTCCCATACTGCCGGCGTACGCGTTGGATGGCCTGATGTATTATATTATTATACTTGAAGTTCAGACTTATGCTCCATATCGCCGCTCAAGCCATTGAGAGCGTCACTCATGAAACATTGCGTGTTGAAGTCTGTAATTGAGAGGCGGTGTTGTCAGTCGAATATTCCATCATGAATGAGTTAATTCCAGTAACCCTGCTGTGTTCAAACCCAGAGAACGTTCTCATCAACAATGACAATAATTTGATTTATTGTTTACATTGTTTATAAAGTCGCTTGATGCTACACGCGTCAGACGCTGGAGGTCGGGCGCAGTTACGCGTTGCTGTTGAGCAGCGCAGCCTCGCGTGAGCTGTGAAAAACCCACTGAGCTTGATTGACTTTCAATTATTTATTATCATTATAATTTACTGACGAATTAATTTATGTTAATAGATGATATATTGAATAACTTTATATTATAAAATAATATAAAATTATTGAGTCAAACTTCGGACCCTGCGCAAACTTAATCGCCTGTACAGAGGAGACATCTGCTTACAATAATTTTATATTGTACGTGTACCTTATATATTATACTATATTTTATAGTTGATAAACCAACTCAAATGACAAGCAGATTCTCCTCGACCGACCATTACTAAATTATTTCATAACGAAACTATGTATGTAAAAAATCATTATATAATATTTTTTTAAAGGCCTCCCACACTCACCATTCCAACAAAAAGGATTTATTAATTTTATTAATTAAAAACAGGGAATGGTTTCATGTCAATGATCAGGGCCCCGACCTTAACGCCTCTGATGGTGGCCTACACCGACTCCGAGGGTCACTGAGCTGTGACGCGAGCGAGGAGCGGGCCCACTTTAAATAGTGTTCCAATGTTAAATAGTCTTCCAATGTTTAATAGTGTTCCAATGTTAAATAGTTTTCCAATGTTAAATAGTGTTCCAATGTTAAAGACTCATTCATAACTTAGAGCTATGATTACTATGATAATATCCCGTTCACTATTTACGAAGAAAAGGTTCATGGGACCGGCGACGGTGCCACATTGTGCCATTTCAATGGGTAGTTTGAGCCAGGTTTAGTCCGCCGTTGACGTTCATTTGGCAACAGCGCCACACAACTGCCCCAGGCGATCAATTAATATCAATTGATCCACTTCATTATTGAAGCATTACTTTATTACTGAGCGATTTTTCAATTCTATTATTCAATAAATGAATTCCATCATTATATTGTTATTGAACGATTATTTAAATAACCTGTAAAGATTATTTGCACATTTTTACATTGTTAGTTAGAGGCTAATCACATGTAACTACAGGTGAATGTTCATCATTTAAATAACTTCATCTTCGTATACCTCAGAACTCGTCAGTTCGTTGACAAAATATAATTTATAATGTCAATATGAAGTTTTTATCAGAGCGGCATTTTAGTTAGTATTTCTAACCTCACAGGATTTCATTTCCATCTCATAAAATTATGAGTAAACGGCCTCTTTAATCGTCATCATCAGAGGTAATTTAGTTATAACGACAGAATTGTTGTTAACAATGAGCGTGACGAGTGCTCACTGACATACACACGATGGTCGTCAAACATCGCAGTACGCTCGCATCCTACAAATTTAACTAACTTACTCTTTGATTATTATTGCTCAACATGTAATAGAATTTCAGGTGTCTACGTTTTATGGAAGAACATGTTAATTACGTTGGCAATATTTATAGTAAAAATTCTCTATATAGAGGCTCGCTGCATTAAAGCATATAAAAATTCTCGCATGATCAGTGCTTTACTGCAGTTTTTATACCCTGGCGGTGCTGCAGTTTGAAACCTGTGGAATATATTTATTTATTGACGTCATACATTTATTATTATTATTCTACCACGTATTTACGTAAGATAGAATACTCAACTTCCGGGCGCCTGGAGTTGGTGTTAGCCTGCTCTTCGGTGTCGGGGGTTTGTTGTTGGATTGTCAGGGCCAGATGTCCGTGAAGGTTCTTGCTCTGCATCCTGATTAGCGCTGAATTATCTTCCGCGACCTCTCATCTTGAAGATGATTTCTTGAATAAGGCACCCCGAATTCACTTCGTCGGCATTCGCCTCGAGTGTAATGTGATGAACTTTTCGTATGGATGGTAGTCGTGACCGCTGCCATCATCATACTTTCTTCGCTCTACGATCTTCGCTCATCTGACGTGATGAATGTTCGTCTTCTAAGATTTTTATATTCAGCGTTCGCAGAATATATGTACGTCGCTTTCAGTTATGAAGACGTTCAATATTTGTGAAGAGTTGTAGCCATCATTTTATTGAGGAAGAAATCTATTCAGATTTTTTTTATTATTATAATTGTAACCAATATATTTCAGACACCCTCGTTTAACGCATGGGGCCATTTCTACCCGTGTATTTCGTACATCCGTCGACGATGTCGCAGACGATGTTGTAGATGACGATGTTGTAGAAGTTCTTCTTTGAAGTCTTGTCGGGCTTCTTCTTCACTATCGTTCTTTGCACTCTCTTGAATAATCATTTTCACAATATTCAAAGTCAATTTTCACTGCCACTTTATCACACGGTCGGGCGCCAGATTGTCAGGAAGAGATTTGGTCTGACTGGCCTGATAATATATAATTATCTCAAAGTTCGGTATTGATTAATAACCGGATGATCTTCTTGGGTTTACTTGAGTTGAGGGTCCAAGGGTTTTATCTAGGGTCCGAATAAGCGGCAGGTTGATTGAGAGGCGAGTTACTTAGTTATATATTTACGAACTAGATAGGAATATAAGGAAGCTTGGTGATAAGTACACAAGGTAGGTTTTAGCTGGTTACTCTAACGACGGAGGCTACTCGACGCCGGAGTCTGGCCTGGTCCTGCGGACTAGATGATGATGGCTTTACTATTTATTCCTTGTATTTATAAGAAAACTATGATAAATTTGTTAACATCATTCAAGTTAAACACGACTAAAGCACGATCCCTAAATAGATTACCGATCCATATGAAAATGAATCTATTTTCAAAATCGCATGTCTATTAATATTAATATGTCTATTTCAAAAAGTCCACAATTCGAATTGTACGCACATTTTTTCCCGCCAATGCAGAGACAAAGTAAAAATTTATTTTATATTAAGTAGAATTTATTTAGTAAAAACTCGTAAAACCAGCGATTTTTCCAGCTACTTTTTGGTTCCCAATTTGGAATTTAATTTCAAAGGCAACGCGGTTGCAGGCGTCGTGTCATATAATTATTTTAATTTCTTATTAAGTCAGCCTTCCAAAAACACTGGTTTGAGAAATGATTATACGTTAATGAATTTTTAAAATTAAATTTACGTTTGAGTTGAAAGGAAGTTTAACAAGATCCAAAATTAAACACTAATGCAACTGAGGGTAGCATGCAACTGAGGGCAGCATGCAACTGAGGGCAGCATGCAGCTGAGGGCAGCATGCAACTGAGGGCAGCATGCAACTGAGGGTAGCATGCAACTAAGGGCAGCATGTATCTTCCATATCATCATAAACATGCTGCGTAAATCTTTCATGGATCGAATCATGTTCCCTCGATCACCAACTCCAGTATGATTGTTAATTGATTTATTTAATAAATTGCTCAATTTTGACTATAAATGTAAAAATTTTTAAATTTCCGATTTGGAATTCATGTCAGGGTATCTTCTATCACCCTCTAGGTTATCATACGTCACCCTCTTATAACATGTTCTGTACCCACATGGTAGAGTCACGCTCAGTGACGTCATCCCTGTTAAGGCCTATATATATCTCGATCTGCGCACCGCTCGTCAGTCGCAGCGGTACTGCCTAGCCGTCATCTTGCTAGCCGCTCCTTCGGCACATACTTGTGCTGTACCTGTCAATCCCCGTCCTTCTGTACTCACCGAGCCAGTTTATTATTATAATAGTTCTAGCGTTAATCGTGTTTCACTTGTCCTGCCTTAGTCATACTTGGAACAATAGTACCCAGACCCTCAGTACAAATCCATCAGGTGGTCGCAGAAATAGACACCTGACATTCATGATGAACAATTCACTCAGAGTTTTTTTACTTCCGACTTAATAGGTAACATTTTTTGGTCCAAGAATAGGGATAATTTTTTCGCGTTAATTGCGTGATTATGGACATGATTGATATTAAACCTTAGTGTAACTTACTTCAATTTCTGCGTAATGGAGTTGTACTAAATTTATCGGGCATTACTGATGGAAGTTCTTCGTCGCAGCAAAGGGTTTAGGAGGCAATCAAAATGTTAATGCAAACAAGGAAACAAACTTACATCATACTTGTATCTATTGTTGATATATTTAACATTATTTGTGTGAATTTATTCCTTTTAAAACCGTGATTAGCCTTTAATCCATAAAGATATCATTGATAATTAACTTCAAACAGCAGGTCCGAATATATACTTTTCTTGACTAGTTCGCAGATCTAAAAGAAAGCCTTTTGATCAAATCTTTTCAACGGACGGTAGGTTTAAAATCGTTTCTAGACTTTGTTGTTCCGTAGGCTACGAGGCATTTCATGACTAAACATATGCTCATGCTTGGCCTTGACCAGTCTGTACTTGATCGCGTTCATACTCAGAGCGTCAACAACATTTTCAGGGAGGCTGTCTTCCACATGTCGGTGACTCGAAGCGAGAAGAAGTGTTGTCGAATGGTTGAGTTGCACCGCAGTTTTTTTAGTTTCGGTATAGCTGTGGCCCCTGGTTTTGATTCAAGTTTCCAATTCTATGAGTCCTTCTGGGACCTTGTAAAAACCACGAGTAAACTTGCTTACTTCAATGAGGTTAGCACGCAGTCGACGATAACAGAGACTGGGAAGTTTCCTAATCTTCAATCTTTCTTCATGAAACTTGCCACTATACCTGGAATTATCCTTGTTGCACGTTTTTGAACACTCTCGACTCATTTTTTCAAGTTTCGGGGACCACACAACGTGTCCAAACTCTAGGTTCGGGCGCACAACAGAGGTGAACAACAGCTTCATCATTTCTACATCTAGGTACTCGTAGGAGCGTCTGATCAGCCAAGCAGTTTATTGGATGTATTAACTTGCGTTTCAATATGCCTAGAAAATTTTAGCTCCTTGTCGACACAAACTCCAAGATC
>NW_025935850.1:13089-31664 GCF_000764305.2 Hyalella azteca | reverse complement strand
ACGCTATCACAACAGTTGACACAACAACAGTACGCTATCACAACAGTTGTCACAACAACAGCACGCTATCACAACATTTGACACAACAACAGCACGCTATCACAACTATCACTCCTGAAGGTAGCTGAGGTAGGAGGCCTCTTGAGCACAAAGCTGCACCTGAGTATAAATTTAATGCCCCAGGCTATGGCCGGTAATACTGTCTATGTTTAATGGCTTGCGGCAGCACCGCCTTGTTGGTGTTGAAGTCATGTACTTGGTAATTATACCTGGTAGTTTTGCATGATTTATTTGCATAAGTCCATCATGTGATGAACAGGAAAAGATTACACAAATGACGATTTGATGGAAGCTGTGTGTGAAGTCAAAATTTCGTGGGCATTTCCTGCTGCAGAATGTAATACGAAACAAAGTGGAAATTTGGAAATGTTTCTCAAAGTCGGCCTTAGCGATCTGTCTTACTCGAGATAATTGACTTTCAAACAAACATTTTCATATCAAAGCTGTTGATAGTAAGGTGTTTTCAGCATCATAATTTCCTTTTAATATTGTAGGGATTCCATACATCCAATAAATTTCTCCAACCCTCAGCAATTCAGCGGTCCAAAACCTATGGTTTGAAACGCATAATTCTACCTTCACGATTTTGCTGCGTGAATTATTATATTTTTATTCGGAGGTTAATTTTAAATCGGCCATCTTTTCTACCTAAGTTTGAGCGAAACCTGTCAGCAACTCTAATCAAATGGATCCTGCGACTGCCATACACACACTATTCTCTTAATTTAATAACTGCAGTCACTCGCTAAAAATATGATTAGGTTAACAAATTTACAACATTTTTTATATGTAATTCTATTGAAGTTCGTAATGAGTTATATATACAAGAAAAACATGAATATTTGTAATATAATGAGTATGTGAATAATATTACTTGATAAGAAATACTATTTTTTCAACAACTAAATTACTCATCTTGGCACTATAGTTCATAACTGAAGAAATTTGCCCTCAGATGAACTAGCATAATTTGTGTCACTTCATCTCATATCAACTGAACGTCGACACTGATGTTATTTTAAGAAATAAAATCTACAAGTTCTAGAAAATAAATCTCCAGGTTTTCCGATCAACAACTGGTTTCCAGATTTCAACATCAATTCAAAATTTTATTTCGTGTAAAAGGTGCAGAAATATTTTATTTAAAATTCTATAAAATAATCGTTGGCTTAGTTCGACTTAACGTAATTTCTTTGGTTGCGCACACCGGAACGGAAAGCTGCCTTCCTTCTGCTGAGTCACTATTTTCTGCCTAAAGAAACATCGATATTTCTTCACAGTTCCAAGAACACCCGAAGTGCAACTCTAACTCCATTACGGCCTATCTTTGAAGGCATCCCAAAGCTGCGCTCGCCAAACTGCGTACAAAAATAAAAAACATCGTTAAAGAAAGAAAAATACGTCGGTATCTCCGAATATAAAATTACTCCGGTACTTTGAGTCGGGCAGCTGTTCAATTGTGGAGGCCTATGTAGACGTATAGGCCTTTGTAGGCTAAGCGGCCTTATTTTACCCGTAACAGCCTATATATAAGCACACGGAGTATCCGAAGTACACGTACACGTAGCGGCCAAAGAAAACGTTGCGGTCGATTACTCGTCTGTGATTGGTGGATTTAGCTTGAAAAGCCTTCAAAGATTCCCTGACAGAGTCGCAAACTCAAACTATTTTTAATCGTACTGCACGTGTTTCGCTTCCTTTACTCCCAGGTTGAAATATATTCGATTATAATGTATAGCCGGTTTGCAGTACTCATATATCACAAAAGTATCATTAGTCCAACGTACGAACCCTAACAAAATTTTTGTTTGGGTAGAGCTTTGATATAAAGTCATAAATGGGCGAGATTTTGTTGTACGACTTTAATGAAATAAACAGAGGGCATCATCTGCAACAACCCAAGAGTTAATTAATTTATTTGTAATGCCGTGGGAAAACATTACTTAGAGAGACTACATAAAATTCTAAGCACAATCGCAATCTACACAATAAGCATTTAGTCTCCATCAACCCTTCTCTCCCAAAGCATGAATTGAATATGAACAATAATTACATTAAATATCACAATGCTCAATGTAGTACAATACATGATAATACATTGCTTCGATCATCCAATGAATCTGAAAAAAAGTATTTACTTTTTTGGGGGGGAGGAAGGAGTGGGTTGGAGCTGTGAGTGATGTGAAGATTTGTTGGACAGTAACCCTAACAAAATTTAGAGTCGCCTCAGCTTCTGGTAGTCCAAATCAGAAGCTGCCGCGTTAGTAAATTTTCACTGGGAAAAACGAATTGATGCCGCATGCATTGAAGAAATTCCGTTGACGTAATAGAAAGCGACCAAAATGTTTTGCTTATACTGTCGTCGGCCAAGATAAATTATTTACGGCAGTTTGAAACCCTGCTTACGTTATCGTGAGATACAGAAGTGGATTCGTTAAAGTGCTTTATTTTCTCTAGGAATGGAAACGACATCAGAAACGAAACGAGAAGCGGTCACATGGGAAAGTAAGGCCCACGATTGCAAGCATGGAATGTCGCTTCAACCCCGCATATTACATTAAAGGGTTCATCAAGGATGTGGTAAGTAACACTTGGAGGAATGAAGTGAAATTTCGCCAAATAGTGATGCACCTTTTTCCCTTGAGTGGGTCATCCTGACACAGTTTGCACCAGCAGGAGGGTGTATCACTGTTCCCTCCGTCCTCTGCTCTTATACTGTAGGTAAACAAGTGTACACGCAATGTACAATTTTCCGTTACTTTTTGGTGTAAAATATGTTATTCGGACAATATGACCTCTTAATTTTTCTGTGTGTAACTCTAGCTTCCTGCCAGAACTAATGGAAAAAATTTGCTCCATCAACAGAACCCAAATTGAAAGAAAGCGCCTTTGCCGGTCTCGACAAGAGTTACTCGACAACTTGGCATGGCTATTATTTTGTCACAGTAATGAACCCAATGTTTACCTGTCTTGGCAACACCAACTCTGACAAGGCCATAACTTTGAAACTGCAAGAATAGAAAATAAAATAAGGGATGCTTGACTTCAGTTAAACTAATGAATATAAACGGACTGTTATTCTCAATGTTTTAGGAATACCTGCAAACATGAACGACCCAGAGCACAAGAATATATTTTAAATAATATATTCAGGTGCCATTCAAACGCTCCACTGCTTGCCCAAACGCTGCGAGAAAAACAAATGGACAAAGGAGATGCAAGTTTAAAGATAAATGCTATAAAAGCTAAGTCCATTGAAGGGAGAAAAGTAGTAAAAATGAATTTGCCAAATGTGATAATATAGCTTTAATTATATTAAATTGATTCATTCCTCAAGGAAGTTATCACTGATGCAGAAATTATGCGCCACTTCAACACAAAGAGCCTCACAACAGTGAAAAGCTAATTAATTACTGCAAACTACGCAATGTTTTTGACGACCTAACTCGATTTCGCTGGAGGATTCCACATGATATTTCCGTTTTAATTTGTTCCTAATATTGTCAGATAATAATTAAAAAGTTAAACACACAACCACGCGATACAGCAACAACATCCATTACTTCAAGGTATTCGCACGCTTTGTAGGGAATAACACAAGCGTTGGACGCTCGGTAAACAAACACTCAAGAAAATATCGTGGTCGTTGATACGGGCAGTTTTGTGGGCGCCCGGTATTATCTCATGATGCTGGTGATGCAGGGACGCTCGTTAGCATAACGCAAGCTGCATGACGAAAATATTACAGCCATAATTTCCACGGCGCCGCTAATAACGATAACTTGTTAGCGCGTTGCCTTATACTTGCGATGACTTCGCCACTTTTGTAGCCTCGGGTGTAGGGATTTTTCGTGCCCGGGGCTGAGGTACAATACCATTGAGCATCAATGTTATTGGAAACATAACGTAATATAATCGAGATATTTTATGTTATTAAAAGTGCGACCACGCCGAGGCTGAGATACAATCCCATGAGATCAATCATGTCAGAAACATGTCCGGACGGACCGCTTCGTTGATGCTGAAACTAATATTAACTCAGAATTTCTCGATCAGGTCAGGGATACTCTTTTTAATTCAGCGCTATTTTCGGACTAGAATAAAAATTGCATTCTTTAAAGATGAACGTATGGCATGAGTATTTAATATTCAGTTAATGACGTTATTTCAGAGACGTATAATATTTACGTACGCTTCTATGGCAATTCACTTCAATAGAGCATATAAAGTTAAATTCCACTTAATAATAACGTTTTACAATGGATATTAATTTCCCGGACTTAATTTAGATCTATCTCACATAAATTTTTTTTGCGTCATCAACAAAGGCCCGTAATTAAAGTCATTCAAAATTGTGACCCAGTTCCAACCTTGTTACCGTCAAACAGTTTTAATCGTTTCGTGATAACTAACCTTCACCTAACTAATTAACTGATTGTTCACAACTTTGAATCATTGAAATATCACTGAAATATCTTAACAAATTAGTCCTATTGAGGCACGATGGGCAAAAGCATCAAAGACATCACTGGAGCCTCTGAAGTCAGCTTCCAAGTGAACGTCGCTTCTTTGATGATAAACACTGAACCTGTAACGCCAGCCTGTAATTTCCATCA
This sequence comes from Hyalella azteca, assembly GCF_000764305.2. Classification (NCBI taxonomy): domain Eukaryota; kingdom Metazoa; phylum Arthropoda; class Malacostraca; order Amphipoda; family Hyalellidae; genus Hyalella; species Hyalella azteca. The sequence goes on along the minus strand of NW_025935850.1, from coordinate 26,988 downwards.
GCTACATCATTCTTAATTATGCTTTTGATACGAGGGCCAGTGAATAATTAAAATAATTTGCTGGCCACTTAAATATTCAAGAATTGCCGGTTTATGCTGGAAATAGCGTATGCTATGTACACTGCTCTCCGATCATTAGGCTATCAACACTCAAAAGAACTAATAACATATTCATGAGTTGTGCAAGTTTGCTATTATATTGAAATTTTTATTTAATTTTAAGAATCGATTTTACTTCAAATCGATGCTTTCGTTCAAATAAGAGAAATTCAGCTCGATTATACATAAATATTTGTGATTGTGCATAAAGAAAAATACAACATATCACTGCACCATACACAGCACATTATCACACTAAATTTAGCGTATTTATTTCTGAATTACGTACTAAAATATTATTACAAAAACATGATCTCAGACGGTAAAAAAAATATTCCAGGAATATAAAAAGAGCTATCCAAAAGAACTTTACGCATCTAGAAATTCTCTTAGAGATATCTTTATCCGGACTCAAATAGCAGGAATTTAATGAACTACTGGCGTTTTGAATTTAGTTCACAGCGAAGCCTTGCGACTAAAGCAATTGTAAGGATTAAAGTGGATAGAAGCTAAGTAAAGTAGATGCTCAAATATTCGCGAGGCTCTGTATATCTGCTGTGATAGATGCTCTGTATAAAATACAGTGCATATATATTTATTTATTTATATTTTGTATTAGCTCTGTATTTTATACAGAGCTAATTTGTTAAAACAGGCGATCACATACCTGCTTTTAATATTAGGGAATTTTAGCGGATAAATTGGCGGAAAAGTTTTTATAATGCGTAACATTTTAAACTCTTTGTTATCTATAACTGTCAAGTTTGTATTTTAGTAGCTAGGTACCTTAGACGATTTTGTGTCCTACAGAAAATGATGTGGAATTTGAATTGCCACCCATGTCACAAAATTTGAATCAATTATTACTTCTACCAGTTTTCATGATTTTCAAAAGTTTATGATTAAAAAAAGAGGCTCTTTGGATTTGATGCTCACAAAAATGTATCACTTGAAAAATATATACAAAAATTATTTTTAATCCGCTCTCCAGTACCTCAATTTCCCTCACCATTTCCCCACAGGCACCGCTGAGCGTCAATCTTTTTACTTAATTTTCACGAGATTTTCACGGACATCGTTCAGTGTCACCGCGCCGCGCTATTTCGACGTTCTATTAGGCTGCAAAATTGCGATGTCTGCACCACAGTGCGGTGTTAAATTCCCGAACGTGTTACTGTCCTAGGTAACATTTTTCTATTCAGCGCATTTTCTCATTTATGAAAAAAATGCACTATTGTGCTCGCCATGTCCGTCTGTCAGTCCGTCTGTCTGACAGTCCGTGACTTCACGTTTTCGTCGACGAGAAAATGCGCTCTCTGTCACTCGCTGCAGTAAGTTCTTAGTTATATTTTTTGATCATACTTTCAATGCTATTTTTTAGATGAAAAACGGCATTGATGTTGACGTAAGGTTTGACGGGTTTAATTTAATAAGCTTTCACTGAAAATTTTGAAAAACTTTCATTTTCCCTAACAACTACATTTGTGCTACTAAAGTTAATTCTAACTGAAAAATTACCGTTTGCTCTGCCATTCACCTAAGGAACAACAAACTATTGTGAAATAAACAAACAACGTAGAAGAAATTCCTAAAAAATTCTCGACTGCTGGGGAAAATGAAACCGCCGACGGGGAAGCGATTGCCTCCAATAGCTTCTTGATCCACTGACTTGGTTGCTAATTTGTCTTCAATGTTGGACGCGACAACAAAACTTCGCCTGCTTCTCTCTGTAAAAAAACTCCGATTTAGTGGCTTTCTTCGAAGCAATGAGGACAAAATTTGATGTTTTTCTCAGCTGATGAAGGCATGCAATTTGGCGCCGTTCCCAGTTAAAATTTAGGGCAGGGAATAGAGCAGGCCGTCGCCGGCTGCAGAGCCGGCGTAGAGACGCGACAGAGCAGCGATAGAGCAGAAATGTCCGCTTTAGAGACGATATCGCCAGCCGCGTATCAGCGCTAATTAGCTTCTGAGTACCTGCCCAGGTGTGCTCTGTCCTGCCGTCACGCAGCCCTTACTGAGCACCGCCTGCTCAAACCTGCCCAACGCCTGCTCTGGGGCGGCTCTGGCAGAGTACGCGGCAGTTACGCGTCACCGTTTGTCAACAACGATTTTAAAAAATTTGTTCCTTCTCTCTCTGAGCTCACCTAGGCTTCTCTCTTGCAATGACAGGTTGTTTTGACATTGGTTACTGACATTCTCATCGTATTGACATTAGCAACGTAATTTAGAATCGAACAAATTCAATTATCGAGGAAATATATACATCAAATTACTCACCGCTATAAACTATCTGCAAACGTCGACTGATGCTCCGGGATTCGAACGCTGGTTCTCCGCGTCGTAGTTCAAGCCTGTACCAGTTGACCGCGCGGACACCTTACCAGCCAAGGCTCTATGAACTACTTAACTATAATACGGAACAAATGACTCGCCATGATCGGGGAATAGCTATATTTGTGGTTGAACTTGATAGATATTATTCATAATGCACTAATTTTAAAAAATCAACAAAGTAGCCATTCGTATGATACCGTCAGTTAGATGTAAGTGAGTATTAGAGCTAAATTTGTTTAGTAATTTATCTTATTGCATTAGCTTCATATCATGCGATAGTTTGATAGGAAAATTAACAACGTACGCAAATCATTAGTCTACAAAAATCGAAAGTTCTCCAAGAGTTTTAATGCAAAGAAAGCGCCAAATAAATTCACCAAATCTTATCTTCAATGAAAACGTTTCGGAGACCTCGGTATTTTCTTTGCTCTAACATTTACTGTTATTAACGCGTTTTCTGTATATCCATGTTAGAAAACTTTCTCATGATAAACTGATTGAGATCTCGTTTTAGCAAAGCGTACCAAACTTCAACGTTTCTGTTTGAGTGTTAAAACTGGAAGAGCAAATAAAATTCTTACGTAATTCGAAGTATTAAAATACTGACGTGAAATAAATATCACAAATGGCACCGGAAATTGGCCCAAAATATCGTGCTATGCGAATGAACTAGATCAGTGGTTCCCAAACTTTTTCAGGCTGGCGCCCCCTTTGGCTCCCTAGTGAATTTCTAGCGCCCCCCACAGACACATATAAAATCATGCGCCTCTTTCTTGAAATTTAGTACGCTGCCATTCTAACAGATAAAGGTTAAACACAAATGTGTATTTCATAAATAGGACCCTTTTAGTGAACCAATGTGTTTTTCGTCTGTTTTAACCGTTCCAGCACTAGAAACCTAGGAGGTCTCGGGCAAATTTACGGCCGGACTCGTGGCCGGTCTCACGACCAATCTCCAAATTCAGTTATCAAGGAATATCACCCAAACTAATGAACGCATCTCAATAAAACTTGGAACATGTATTCATCAGAATTTAACGGTGACGTTTAGCTTGCGAAAATTTTTTAATATCACCTTCATTCGTGAGTTATATTGCAATACAGGCCGAAATTCGCAGTGATCAAAGAATTTCTTCCAAACTATCAAACAGATTTGAACGAAATTTTGAATATACATTCTTAACTACCAAATGATGTTTTTTAGAATGAAAAAAATTTATTTTACTGTCGTTTGCGAGATTTTTTTCATTTTACCGTCATTCTTGATTTCACACTTCCTTATTCGCTTTCGTTCGCAAGTTATTCAGATATAGGGAGGAGGAACGATCGGCTTTTCTACCGGCTGGTTTGACCAAGAGTCGTTTACGTATAGCCGTATAACTCGCAAACGAAGGCAAAACGAAAAAATTGTAACGAGCTAAACATCGCCGATGCTGAGGCTAGGTATTAAAATACTAAATTTCGTTCAAATCTGTTCAGTAGTTTGGAAGAAATTTCTTGATTACTGCGAATTTAAGCACGTATTGCTGTTTAAATCACGAATGAATGTTTCACGGCTCCATCCTGCTAAAGCGCGACCAGCCCGGCTAAACCCGGCGCCGGTCTCGGCTCAAAATTTTAACTGGGTTGTTGTAAGGAGAGCTGCAGAAATCTTGTGCTTATTCTAATTTTTATTTCATTTTTCCTGTAGAATTATAACAATAAATGAATACTTTTCAGGACGATGACACAAGGTAATTCAATGAAGGCGTGTTAATAAGTTGGGTCGTTCTTTATTTTTGAATAAGGAAAAGATTTGAATATTAAATAAAAACATTTGCCGCATAGAGGAAAAAAAAATTATATATTTCATTTGCTTGCGCATGCAAATTCTAGCTTGGATTGCAGTGTTTTACGTTCACTCTTTCAACACTTACACACAGAAGTGATCAACTAATTTCATGTTTGCGTCACTCCATCCTTGCCTTATTCCATCCATGCCTCGATCAATACACGCCTCACTTCATCCTTGAATTTTTTGACAAGGATATGGGACTCGACACGTACTAGTTACTCCTAAGGATGGAGTGAGGCAAGGTTGGAAAGACTCCTCTTCACTCCCCTCACTCTCTCATCACTCATCTCACTCCCTCATCACTCCCCTCACTCTCTCATCACTCCCCTCACTTCCTCATCACTCCCCTCACTTCCTCATCACTCCCCTCAGTTCTGCTGAGTCAGACGACCACAAAACTCGGCATCAGAAGCGAGGCGTGACCGACGCTGGGGCTGCCGGACCGCTTAGCCCTATCGACAGACCAATATTCGGGCCCGTCTGGTGAAGAACAATTGAACAGACCAATATTCGGGCCCGTCTGGTGGTAGGATAGCTGGCCAGCTACTGGACCGCTTAGCCCCATCGACAGACCAATATTCGGGCCCGTCTGGTGGATGGACCGCTTAGCCCCATCGACTTCAGGGCAGCACAAAACCCCGGAGACTAAACGCTCGGTGCGCCAAAATGCAACCACTTCTCCTATTAAATTGTTGCGAAAAATGTATGCGAGTTTGATTCATTATGTATCTTTATGTATTCTTTATGTACATCTCACACCGTGATTAAAAAAGGAGGAGAATGAAAGGATGAACTTTAATGTAAATGATGCCACAATTGGAGGGGAGTTCCTGTTTATTTAAGCATAAAATTTATTTCATAGGTACCGATACATATTATATTCATGTCCTCTTAAGAACTATATTGACGGGATGTATTTCCGATTCCTCTATCTAGAATCTGGTTTTGTACACGTTCATGAGAATATCATTAACACAAATTGCATAAATGTCGAAATTCACGCGCGCGTAAATTGGATCTCCGTATATAAGAACCCTGCAATTTAAATTCTCTTCCAAACTGGAAAAACTAATGAAATTTTATTTTTTAATGTGTTGCGCGGTGAACAGAAGAGTAATACATAAATTATTAATTACTAAAAAATAGAAAGGGTAAATGCATAAAAGACAAATTAGGGGGCTTGCATTTCCCAAGATGTTTTTTCTACATTCCATAGTGGAGTCGAATTTGCTCCAAAAAATTCACGATGAAAATCTAAGTTTGGAGCCGAGACTTCAATAGAGCTTGTTGGAGGATTAAGTCGGCAATAATGGCTTGTAAGTTGCGCTCAACGGCATAAATTTCCTGGAAAATACTGAAAAATCCCCGTTTAAGCCGTCAAAATAGCCCCACGGATCTTTTTTTGCAGTTCATTTTCGGAGACCGGTATGAAAATTTTTTGTGATCCTTCAATGTGAATCAATATCTTTTGAAGACAAGTACGTAACGTTTTAAAAATACCTGCCGTCGATGAATATTATAAAAGTAGCCAATAAAACTGATATGAGAGGCATTAAATTTTTCAAATAATATTTAAATTTATCAAAAGTAAAATTTAATATTTGAAACCCTTCAATCCGTGAATAAAGTCATTATAAGTCATTAATTCATACATTTCCTATTAAGATTTTGTCCACATATATTCAAGCTTACAATATTAATGATACAATTACAATTTAATGATCGATTTCTGTCTGCCACTATCACCCTCAAATGATTAGAAGTACGTCGAATGTAATTTTTTTCTATAATTTAAAAATGCATTTTTATACGTTTCATCGAAAATGTCAAGTGCATGTTTTTATGTCATGCCAGCACCTGAGGGTAACAAGGAACATCCTGTATTAAATGCAGACATTCTTCTGGACATTTCTACATTTCTTGATGATGGCGATGTCATTGTCGCGTCACTTCATCTGCCTGCAGAGGAGGAAATTTTCTGAAAATCCTTTTCATTTCCGCCACCAGTCGAGCTGTCGCGTAAAACCTATGAAATATCACGGTAACGCTGCATCTCTTTTCTTTTGGTCTTTATATGGAGACGTCAGTTCTTTTCTTGTTTTCCAGACTTGGTGCAGAAAGCCCCTATTAAAATTTTACGTCCTCACAGAAACGAAAAATTTCAACTCCAAATCTCAAAATCTGTTTTTCTTTCAGATTCCTTAGGTTTTCACATGTATTCGTGAAATGAAATTCCTCAAAGAAATTTTACCGTTTACTTTAAAATTGAATAAAAAAATTTATTACGATATGCAAAATTTCAATTTGAAAGTACCACATTTACTTCAGTATTAACCATGCAAACATCAAAATCCTAAATAGCATTGAGAAAATTTAATTGCTCTATAATTGCATATGAACGAAACAACTAATTGCAAAGAAATTTTTAATAAATTCATAATGTATTCTATATAAATACATCGGAGACTCTGTATTAGCCATATTATTAGTCAACAAGCTTAAAATCAGTGGGATACATAATTCTGACATTCCACGTTTTCAGGGTTAATTGATGCCGAAAAATTAAAAATAATTGTTGATATACCTACAGAATTTACTCAAACAACCTTATGTATCGAAACTTTTTAGTCTATAAGAGCTACATTAATTGAATGAATCATGCCCGGTTCTAAACCTCTTCAATTCCAATCATAACGGATGGAAACTGAAACTTCAAGTCTTTATCGGTCACCGGAAAGTCGCATTCGTGATGAATGCGTACGGTCGTACAAGGTAGATGCATGAGTAGATTGCTAGTACGATAACTCCTGCCAAGATGCTCAGCCACTCTACTATAAAAAACACATGACGTCACACATATGTACGCCGATGCGCACTCAGCACAACAATATTTATGAAATAAATAAAATCGAACGTGCATATCTTTGGGCGTTAAGAAGGAGCTGATGCAATAATCATTCAAAAATATTTCCAAAAAAATCGAAATTTGGTTATTAGTTATTCAATAAAATAATTATTATATGAGTGATACTCAAAAAATATTGTATGAGCGAGATGTGATCTTTTTTGATGTGTTTCATTTTTACACCGTTAAACATCAAACTAATTCATAATAGTTAAGAACGAGTTAGCTTCAAAAATTAGTTGATAACCTTCTTTGAAAAAGCCAAATAATCAAAGAGAAAAAATAAAGTTTACGTCTGCGGAATGAACGCTGCATCAACCTTATGATGAGTTTGGGACTTCTCAGTCCATGGTAAAGCTGATGCTCCGCTTTCTTACTCGTTCCCCACTTGCTGCTTGAAGCCTCCCTTGCCATCAAAAATGGCATCGCAATATTTTATCTGCCATTCTGAATCCCAGATACCGTCCCATTTTATTCGAAAATCCTCCATTCTTATTGTGTCTATGCAGTAAGACATTTAAATTGGAACGTCTAGCATGTAAAAAACTGCGTTTACGACAACGACCAAATCTCGATAAATCTCATCAACCTTCCGATTTAAAACATTATTTTACACGGGGTTAACCTGCAGTGTTTACCAATTAATTCCGGAAGAAAGCTGCTCCAACGTGCTAACTTAAATCGGTGACTTCTCATACGGAGGCTCCCAAGCAACACCGAGCTAACCTTCCAGTCCTCTTTACCCACGAATTCAATAGTGAACGGTTGTCTACAGTGAGTCTATTTATCATCAGTCAATTCAATCTCTCCTGCTGAACTGTTTAAAGGTTGCTCTGCAGTCACAAATTTGTACACTGAAATACTCCTTTCGACGTGTGCAGTGTCAACGCTGCATTATAGTTTCTTTTCTTGTGTGCCCTCGTCATCTCACGATTCAAATCATAGCTCTAATTTACAGAGGCAAACAATAAGAGAAACCATCAGAAGCTGACGTTATTTTGACTTAAGGAAGCGAGTGTTGGTGCTTCATTCAATGCGCCGCTATGGAAATTCCTGGGAGCATTATAATGTTTGATGAAACGGCGGGCTTTGTAGCTAAATTCTCTGCGGAATATTCGCATTTTACTTAAGTCTTCAGAATAATTTTTCGGGTTTGAGTCAAAGCACTGTGTGTCCGGATCTGCTGAAATGGAATATTATTCAATTGTGGCACACTAGAAATAGGGGAAAAAATCGAATCAATGCACGCAACATTGCATTGAAGTAAATTGTATTTCAATTGTTCTTCTTCTTTTATGTAAACACTCGGTGGTTTATCCGTTGCTGAACAGTATTTATTTTGAATAAAAAAGGGCAAATGACATTTCCTGCTACATTTACTGTAAACATTGCTTCCCTCACATGCCGTATAAATTACTGATTCTAAAAAGCTCATAATTTATTTTTGATACTCGAAATAATTCCAAGTCGCATCAGTTCTTGCAGTGGCAATGATCAGACTTGGTTAGTTCAGGCCATAATAAAAATCAAGAAAGAATTACTTTAACCACGCCCAAATCAATTTTTCAAGCGTTTGCTTTCCACTCCAGCGCAATCGTATAGTTTAATTCTTCCGCTAAGAACTCCCGGGAGAATTGAATATATTCAGTAAAATTGCGTGCGCAGCAAGTAAGCTCTATATAAAAATTCTTGGCAATTATTTGTATCCCAACACTGAACAACTTAATTCCCAATTAAATGTTCTCAAATGGGCATAATAAAAATAGAGGCGCCACTTTTATTTCAAAACCACTTCCATCACCTCCAACTTCAATGTTTAAAATTTGCTAAAGAAGTTTTTGTGGAAAAACTGGAGGAATTATATTTACTCGTACTACGGAGAAACTGTATTCTTACTATAATCTATGAATCAATAATACCCTAAAAAGATCCCAATTCTGCGCTCGGTAAGTATTCATAATTTGTAAACATATATGGTTCATGGAGGAAGAAATATATTTTCCTGATCGTCTTGATTTTTTAATTAAAAGTGTTTCAGCGATCATATTTGATCGTAGTCCGAATACACAAATTCCTGAGGTACTTTAGCAAAATTATTACACAGGATTGAACGCGATGCTGAGACTCGGCCTAACTGCATTAATTCACCGCAGCCCCAAAACAAGTTTGTTCACTGAAATGATTCGCGACCAGGGGCCATACTTTCAAAACTACCTAAGTGAACGTAAGTACTTACGCTCTATTTTCTTGTCTGTGATTGGTGGATTTTGCTTGAAAGGCCGTCAATGATTGGCTGATGAACTTACGATCTCTTAACTTTTCTTGAAAATATGCGACCACAATGTTACGACGTGGAAACAAGCACTAATTGCTGAGTTCTCTAAGAGATCACGCGTCCATCATCACCTACTAGATTAATTATTGGTCCCCGAAATGAATTTTACTCCTCACAACCTAATGGTTGAAATTATTTATTACCGAGAAATTATCACTGCTATAATTTTCAAATCCATAAAAGTTGATATTCACTGTGGAATAATCTCACAAGAAATCGTTATCTCCACACTTGACCTAACTTTACAGAGAGTATGAAATACGTAGTTAATATTTGAGTTACTGGTTCGAAATTCTACAGGGAAAACCTTTCTCAATGTAGTTCATGTTTTTTCTTCAATTTCTTTCTTTTCTCGTCCATGTCCTCATCCTCTTGAGAACTGTTCGGCAGTTACCTTGAGTAGCATTTTTTTAATGAAAAATATGCACTTCAAAGAACAGTTTTGTGACATTGGCAGCTATTAGACATGTCAATATATCGTTGGACTGGGAGCAGCTATAATCAAGACCACCTATAATTTGGCCGAGAATAAAGCTATCTTCGCCCTGAACAAAGGCGTCGTTTACACGGCAATCGAGCAAATTATCGACCGTCATTTACACGGTCGTTTACACGGCAAAGACCTCGAAATTATTAATTTGTTCGGTCGCTTAAGGCGATAAAGAGCAGTTTAACGGAAGCCTTGTATTTTTATTTCTATTAAATTCCATCAATTATTGAAATTTTTTGTTATAAAATTAATTTTTCTCATGTATTCTTATCAGACATTCTTGGGATGAATACATATTATATAGCTCCTAAATATGTTATTTAATGATTTTACTCCAGCTAAGCTTTGCAATATCATTCATTGAGCAAATCAAGACGATGAAGTCCAGCTTAGGATTTTGTTATGTTCATTGCTCGCATAGGCTGAAGTGAAGGGGGTGCTATTATTGATATAAGTTACGATACGAATAGTGAAGCAAATGCTGAAGTAAACTTCAATGGCAGATTTAGAAGAAATTGTGTTGCTTTTTTATTTAATCCTTGTTTTTTTTTCCTAATTAGAATATCGGACTATGTAAATTGGTGATTAATTAGTTTATTCGACTACGGTCATACGGGATATATATAACTGTAAACTTCAGTTCGAAATAAAATATGAGATTACTTTTCCCATGCTCTGGAAATAAACTAAAAAGGAAATTATAATTTTGCAAAACGTGAGGCCAAAATCATCCGAACCCAACTTTGCTTAAAATTGTCATTTTCTGTTAAAAGATCATTGAATTTTATTCTCAGAATCTTTGTTGTTGATTTTTCTTTCTTGTCCAGATGAATGCTGAAATAATTTGACAATTTATTCCTCATTCACCGCTGGTCAGAAAAGACCAGAGTGCGAAAGCAATGAGAATAATTTACGCCGACAGCTGGGCTGAAGATAGCAATTGTTTCGGGACGGCTTCAGGAAGCTGCATGAGGACATTATTGCATGCATGCAACGCAGTGCGCATCTTTTATGCTTAAATGATAACACCCGACACCGAAGAAATGGAAAATGCTGAACCTTTAACTGCCTCGCTTTATTAGCGAAAATAGCCATTTAAATTTCATGTTATCTACACGGTCATCTGTGATAGCGATATTTTAAACTGAAATTATTCCCACTGATGATGCAATTTTCAACAACCTATATTTCTTCTCCCTGACATATGAAAATTTGGGCGGTTTAATATTGAAAAACAGCAAGACTGTCGGACTCCGGGCCATTATTCGTTCACGTGATTACCTTTACATATCATATCGTACAATGCGTCAGACCTACCCTTCTACCGTTACTTGTTATCATGCTTTTAAAACTCATTATTCTTCTATGCAAATTTATGGATGCGAATTATGCAGTTACGTCATTACTGGAGGTAGCGCCTGACCAAAAGTCGTGATGGGGAGTTAAATGGACGGTGCGAAATGCAGGCTCTACAAATTGAACAATTTTTAATTCTCTTTTCTACTTGCCAGGCTGCACTGAAGTCTTGCATGAGAGCTTCTGTCATTATTTTTAAAGAGAGTAAATTACGAAGCCAGGTGAAACTTGGTTAATATTTTTTTTCTCTCGTGCATTGAAAGTTCATTTTTTATATGGATCAGACTCCTTAAGTAAACATGGAACTCTTTTACCTCATTAACCAATTTCATCGATTATGCCAAAGAAATCTAGAAAATTTTTTTACAAATTACTTTTAGGAAAAGTTCTGAAGTTTATCGCAGGATTATAAGAAAAGTGACATTAGTTGAAGTTATCTCTTCATTATTTAGTGCTCATTGGTCATTATTTCAGTTCCCTTAGAACTCATTAATCCTGCTTCAAATAAGTTATTTGATTTTTTGGACATAATTCCCCTACCTAGAAGATCTTGGCAGGAACATTCTCCCGTATATCCAGCTCATCGGTCTGCGTTGAAGCCGTTAATTTCCATCACAGAATATCCGCCGGAGATGGCCTATCAGCCATGTTGCCCAATATCTTTTCTGGGCAGCCCTGTTATCTGCACTGCTCTGCCCATAGGACTCCATATCAGCATACCTGTCAGGACGCTGACAGCTTATCAGTCCCTCCTGCCATCTGCAGAAGCTGAGGTCAACTCACTAATTACCAACCCCAAGATTCCATTGAACACAACTCGGCCTGAGCAGAGTAGGGCAACGTGGGGCAGCGCGCCCCCCACTTTTTTTAAACTAAATTTTTGATGAAGTTTTAATTGCTACGAGGTGGTTCTTTGTTTTGTTTAAAGGTGCAACTAATGAGGAATGTATGATGTGAATTAGACGCCTATAGAGTTATTCAATTTTTAATGAAACTCTATTTTGTAAAAAGTGTCAAAATGGGCCCATTGCCCCACCCCTGGGGCAATGGGCCCATGGGCTTGGGGCAAGGCGCCCACCCTTGGTCCCTTTACCACAATTGCATATTTTTCGTTTAAAAATGATGAAACAACTCTTTACAGTTAAAAATAAGAAAAATGTAATAAAAAAATGACATTCATTCATTTATTAACAACTCAAAAATCATATCCATAACTTGAAAAAAATATATTCTTGGTTTAAAAAATCTATCACTGACGTGAAGAAAAATATTTCATTGACATAACATTAAATATCCTTGACTTGAAAAAGATATCTTTGCGATAAAAAATTCGTCCTTGACATGAAAAAATGTATCCTTGACTAGAAAAAATATATTTAGTTGATCAGAAAAAAACTTCGTTCCAGTTTCGTCCATAATCCAGATATTATGTGCAGAAAATTCGTACCTAATCGTAATTTCAGCCAAAACCATAAAAACTCATAAATTTTTGGCTCATTGGTGTTGGCTGAAATCAACTTTTGGCAAGGCAAGAGTCAATAACTCGATAAGGGGTCATAAATACGCATAACTAGAAACTAAACCTTACATACATTCCTTGCTTAAATCGGGCATAGAAAATGCGGGCGCATCTGAAAGTTTTTTACTTTGATCGTTTCCAGCAATGCTGAGAGTCAGCTGCAATTGGTGACTTTGATACAATGAAACGCTGGAGATTGTAATTCCTCGTCTAACGCCGAGAATATTTTCGAGTGATATGATACATGAAATTCTTCAGGCAAAATAGAAGCATAGTGTAAAAATATTTAGATAAATCATAACTCATATGTCGATGAAGTTGATATAGGTGGAATTAAATCATGGTTTGGTGCATTTCTAAAGTTACGGATTGAAACTCTCAACAAAAAGACACATTCGCAAAAGATTATACGATAACATTAAGTTTGTTTGTAAAGTTACTTGAAACAGATGCGTGCTCATCTAAATAAGTTGGATAAAAATACAAGCGGAATAAGACACCCAAAAATTTTCATAAGGCACTAATATTCGAAACCATGATGGCACTATTCATGACGCATGTTCTTGTAACAATGAAGCATTATAATGATTAAACACAACAATAAGACGGAAAGATCATGCATAATGAGGCCTCAACTTTTCGATCGAAGAAATGAACTAAAAGTTTTAGTAACCTCGTTCGTTGTAGTTTTGACGACAAATGAGGTTTTTACGACAAAACTCTTTTGTACAGGCAATCATTTTCATAGCATTACATCCAGTGAACAAAGTTAATTCAAATAAATCCGTGTCACTCATGAATAACTTCATGAATGTTTAATAATTGACGCTGAAAACGCTGAGTCGGCGTGAAGCACGAGCACGTCAGTCGGTCTGAATTAAGCACGAGCACGTCAGTCGGTCTGATGCACGAACACGTCAGTAGGTCTGAAGCACGAGCACGTCAGTCGGTCTGAAGCACGAGCACGTCAGTCGGTCTGAAGCACGAGCACGTCAGTCGGTCTGAAGCACGAGCACGTCAGTCGGTC
>NW_025935850.1:0-13064 GCF_000764305.2 Hyalella azteca | reverse complement strand
ACGTCAGTCGGTCTGAAGCACGAGCACGTCAGTCGGTCTGAAGCACGAGCACGTCAGTCGGTCTGAAGCACGAGCTCGTCAGTCGGTCTGAAGCACGAGCACGTCAGTCAGTCTGAAGCACGAGCACGTCAGTCGGTCTGGAGCACGAGCACGTCAATTTTTTAGATTTATTTCTATTATCGATTAGGGAAAAATCCAACTACTATGATTTAAATACTTATTTTGAGTTTCATTTTCAATTTAATATTGTGAAAGTCCTATCTTTTTACCTTGAAATTGCATAATTTGAATAACATAAAAGTATTTAATTTGATCGAATAATTCATCATGATACTAGAAAATGTCGGAGATGATGCAACGAATTCTCGCAGAACAAGAACGCACGCATGGCAACTGTTCAATAAAAAATTGCAATATTTCTTCTAACTTTTCTCGCGTTTGAATGGCCGCTGGCATCGCCTTCAATAAACTTGTTAACATTTTATAGTTTTCCGCGTCCACTGTAGCGCGAATGTCGGGTCTCATTCATGATATGATTGATGCATAAGTCAACACAAGCTACGACGAGAGCTCGTTATAAATAACGAACCAGTATCTATGAAGGGAGTTCGTAAATATTGCACGCAAACGAGAGCGCGGTGAACAGGAAGAAGTTAAGACAATAAGAAAAAAGTTGTCTAAAACATTTGTATATTAGATGACGGAAAACAGAGACTCCTATTCTCGAGTTACCGTGAATAGTGAAAATTTTCGAGTTTTTTATTCTGCCAAATTTTGTGAGACTGGGAATAATTGAGAATGAAAGTGTTTCGCTCACTGTCACGCTGTTGCGCTGAGAGGAAATTTCCATTTTTTATAGGACATGAGACTCTCAATGATTCAATGAGACGTAAACTTAAATTATGAGTTAAATATTATGACTATATATCGAAATTCTAAAATAACATTTCTAAAATTTCCTTCATTCAAACTATTATATTTTAATATGGATCAATTCTCCGCCGGACTACAGTTTTATTCTCCTTTAATATTAAGTGTGATGTATGCATATATTGTTGTGACCATTTAAAGTCATTTAAGGCAAGTCAAACGAGCAACATTCTTTATAAAACATGAGTTAAAATCCCCCTACACATTCCCCAGATTAACAAGACGATGTTTTTGCGTCTGTAGTTCATATATGATACAAAATTTGGCCCCATTACCTGTCTAACGGCAGAGATAAAGTTCGGCAGACAAATTAAATTATTCAATTATTGAATTAAAAGTGAACTCCTGCTATGAAATGAATTAAAATTAGTAGCAGCGTAGAGATTGAAGAAGCAAATCAAATTTTCTGTTCCCATCAGCGCCGCAAACTTGGCTGCACTCACCGTAGCCAGGGACCGGCGGACAACTTCGAACAAAAGTGCTCCATTTTTCAGAAAATTCTCAAAAACTCCAGATAGAGATTAGGCAAGACAGCTTAAAGGTTCTGCCGAAGAGAGGTGCACTTTTCCATAAACATTTTATGATGAAGACTAAATTGGGGAATTTTTATCAGCTCCCATCGCGGTCCCTCAATTATGCCGCCGTAAAATAGGTAAAAGTTTTCACAAAAAATGAGTAATTATAATAAATTGGTTGCGAAATTTTTTGGCGGTGACGACACGGTTTAGACAAGTAACATTGACGTAACTTATCTCCATAGAAACGCTTCCAAAGTTTTTCCCTTCTTGCTCGTCGCCATATGCCCAGATTGAAATTTACAATTAAGCGAATGTTTAATTTACAAAAAAACTACATGAGAACTCTTTGCATTAATTACTCCTCTATTTTTTCCTAATATGTTATAATTCAATTAATTTAACATGGCTTCAATACTAATGGCTTACTTTGATTTCGATCCGAATATCTTTTGACGAGGCTGAAGCTTTCGTGTATTGACTTTAGTGGCACACTTGAAAAAATATTTGTACGTATCTAAAGTATCCTAAGATCGTTTCAATAATAATTTGCTGCTAACTGTTATCTGTCATTTTGAAATTGTTGCACACATAAAAAAATTGCACATGAAAATTACAGTATCATTACTATAGGAATATTTTTAGGAGAAGTGGCGACCGACACGTATCCAGATTATTTTCATACGGGTGTCAAAGAAAAAGTTCTGCCTATTTTTCCCCGGATGATGAGACAGAAATATGCTAATCAGATCTCATTGAATTACTGAATTCGATTAGGAAGTTGGAAGAGAACTTCCTTTCAGGCGAGAGTTTGTCACTGAACATTTTGAACTTTTATCGTACTTAAATCGACTCCTTGATCATTCGGTGATAGTAAAACATTCACTTCTATGCTGAATATGAAAGCGTGTCTTTGATAAATATTTCTCCGGATGGGCTATAATTAACTTAAAATAAATCTGGAGTTTATTTCACCGAGTAACTTAGAAGAATTTTATAATAACTTGTTTTATCTCTAACTCGAGAGCATCATTTTAGACAGAGAATTATTGAAGTTTAATGCATTGTAATATATAGTTCGTTCATGAAGCAGAGTCTGTGAGGAAGAGTGAACTGTCAATGCATTCAATGCTAAATTCAGGTGCGTGCACTGTGGTACTCATATTCTATGTGGTTATTATAAATCTGTGTATTATCTTGTTGTCTTAATTAATCGTTGAAGCTAACCACCAAATCTGTAGCAGACACCCTCAACATCTCCGTGGGTTCCGTACACACAATTCTGGTAGGCAGTTCCAAGGCTCTGCATGATGGGTTCCAAGGCATAGCGCTCAGATCAACAGATTTTTCTGTGGAAATTTTGAACAAGTGGGTTGAGGCACCTGAACTTTTACTTATACGGGTCATGGCCGATGATAAAACATAACTCTACGAGTACAATCCCGAGGACAAAACTCAATCGAAAGAGTGGTTGTTCCGTTGAGGAAGTGCGTCTGTCATAGAAAAATTTGAACGTTCAAGAGGGACGGTTTTCTGGGATGCAGAATCTGGGATCTTGTTGGTTTATTTCATCGAAAACAAGAAAAATAGTACTGCTGTTTATTATGAAAATATTTCAATACAATTTCCAAGAAAATCGCTGATAAATGCATTGGGAAGCCAAATATGGACGCGCACTCTAAACTTCCACAAAGACATTGCACTCGCGCATGGCGCTCGGCAGACAAGAGCTTGCTACGCCAATAGGAAATCATTCGGCATCCACCTCATAGGTAAGACTTAGCCGCCTCCGACTTTTTTTTCCAAACCTGAAAAAATCCTTGGAAGGTACACATGCAGTTTCTATAAATTGCAGCAGCAAAAAAAAAAAAACTGCCAAAACATGGTTCAAATCGCATGACTTTCAATTTTAATTAATGGACTGACACAGGTGGACTCGATGGCTGGTGTCACCGTTCACAGGAGAGTATAGAGGACATGAAGGTATTTACAAAATAGTTACTGCGAGGAATTTTGCACTCAATTTTTAACTCCTTACCGGTTTATGATCCTTGATATGATCATGCATGATTGGTAAACTTTACATAAATAAAACTACTGCCTTCAAATAGGAATAACCAAAAGCCATTTTTTCCCTCACATTTCAAATTAAAAAGCAGAATTAAATTAAGAGTTTGTATTTTGACTAATTCTTCATTGATCACAATGAAGTTTTCTTCAGAGAAAATAAAGATTCGGATGAATTATTTCACCATGGTTTTTAATATAAAAATAGTCTAAAGAATCAAATAGATTAAGACTGTAATAACATCCTCCCTCACAGAGCATTAATTACACAGCAAAAGACTCTCCACGAGATTAATATCAATTCCCAATGGCGGTCTCAGTACAAAAAGCGGCTATGAATTACGCTAATATAATGCGATGAATCCTGCAGAATCCCGGGATTTGCGTCTGGGGAATTGTTTCTTTGCTACCATTGAGCCGGGAGACAAACACTCAGCGACCGAGAACAAGAGTCGTCGCATTTTATAATATATTATTGTTATTTTTCAACATAATAATTAATGTATTATATATGAGTTATTATTTATTCTCGTTAATACTGCACTCAGCATAAATTTCTTTGGAGAACTTTAGCTAGACTGAGAAATGTGATGCCACAGATAAAGTCACATTGTGATGGTATTCCTTAACAATTTGTCATATTTTCATCAAATTGTAAACGAAAAATATTTGTTTCTTGAATAAAAAACTTTCTAAAATCAAATAACAGAGCTTTTGTACTATAGACAATGATATGTGGTATATCATCTTCAATTATGCTAACTTCTTCAGCACCAAATTGAAATTGAAATTAGTTCAAAATGGATTTTCCCAGCCTCAAATTACAATTCCAACTCTATCAAATTTCACGATTTTTTAAATTACTATCATGAAACAGAGCAATGAATGCCCTAAATTGGTGCAATTATGAATTATTTTACAAACTGATTCGGGCTGATCTGAATGTTTAAATACATTTTTCAGGCAAGAAAGACAAAACCTTTGTTTTTCTCACCAAGCGTCTCTCACATCGGCATTTCTCAATAACCAATAAACCACATTTGTTCTCACCAAGTATTGACGCCATCAGCCTGATCTATCAATAAAAAAATTATTCAGAATCATATTATTATTAGCAACATTACAAACTTTGATGTAGACCAATGTATGTTTGTTACTAAACAGACCTCAGGTACCAGACTCCACATTTTACTATTGCCTTTCAGCAGATTTTCAATAAAACTTAAGCCCCAGATTCATCATCCAAACCATGTTGAAAACTAAAGTTTTGTTGCATCAGCAGTGACGTCAACATGTGCATATAAGGTCATGCGATGTTGCAGAACATCACAGCGAATGTTTTAATCTAAGGCTGTTGGAATGTTTATCCTTCTGCTGCTGAAAAGACGCGCCAGCTTTGGAATGCGCCTACGGAAGAAAAGTTCCCAAGTCACAGCTTCCCAGCAGCGTTTGTGCTGCTTTGAAAAATAAGTATTAAGTGAAGTTAATAAATAGGCGGCATTTAAATTAATTTAGTATGCAGTTCCAACAAGAATTTTATCGTTTGACTTCCAATAAAAATTAGTATGATGGAGCTATAATTTTATGAGTGCAGTGTGAGATTAATGAAAAAAATTAAAGGTTAAATTCGTGCAGTACAATTTACTTCATTTTCAATTGACTTTTCGTGAAAAGTGAATGTTGCATTAACTGTGAACTTTTGGGTGACTTTACCTTCTATTAACAGGTGCATGTAACCTTAGCATGTCATCTGTGAATAATGAGTCTAGAACTCAATTAATTATTTAATAATGACTAATTGCTTCCCTGGATCGCTGTAGTCTTCCCGTTTGTCTTATTTTCTGTGCCTACATTGAACGATCATTATTTGCCAGATTAAATTGAAGTGATGCAGCAGGTGAATTAAGTGAAGCCCGCGCAACACAAGTAGATTGAATACATTTGAAAAGGCTCAGAAATGAATAAACTAATAAATATCGTATTATTGTTAATTGAGAGTGAAGGTCCATTGTGAAATAAATTAGTTGACTATTAAACATGTATTTTATAGGGTCAATAATTTGAAAGGTCAATAATTTTTGTCGAGTGAATAATGCGTCCAACATGATACATTTTTTGAGCATAATATTTCAACAAATATAATAAATGAAAAATTGAAAGGAAAAAATTTAAGAAAATCAACAAATTAAAATTATTATCCCACTTTCATTGCAAAAACGCACAATTATCTTGAACCCCATTACTGTAATTGCTGTACTACTGTAACCCCATACAATTATGTTGAACCCCATTACTGTCACTGCAATTTCTCTTTTCCTACATAAACAGGCGATTATTTTAGATCGCACTCGCGATCACCCACGACGCAACTTCCGCTTCCCTAGGTTTTGCAGTCATTTATATGCCTACGACGCTGCGTGATTCAAATTCCGTCTATAATTTGTTGACGTAAATCCAATTGCCCCCAAGCAGCCTTTTAATTTCCTCCATTGAAAGCAGATTGGCGTCGAGTCCGGCAAAATTTATCGCTGGCAGCAAAGTCGAGGCAATAGGTAAATTACGTCGGGTGTGTTTGCAACCGAAATTTTTATTGTAAAACATCTTCCTAACCTTTTCATAGTACTCGGAAAATATTTGAATGGCCTGTTGCTCGTTATATTTTGCTCTATTTCACTTCTCTCATAACTTGAAGCTTTTGGTTGATCAATGCAAAAAACAATTTTTCCCCCGCATCTTATAGGGCAACATGGGGCAGCACGCCCTCCCCCCCTTTTTAAACTAAATTTTTGATGAAGTTCTAATTGATACGAGATGGTTCTTTGTTTTCTTCAAAAGTACAACTAATGAGGAATGTATGATGTGAATTAGACGCCTATATGTTCATTCAATTTTTAATGAAATACCATTTTGTAAAAAGTGTCAAAATGGGCCCATTGCCCCACCCCTGGGGCAATGGGCCCATGGGCTTGGGGCAAGGCGCCCACCCTTGGTCCCTTTACCACAAATGCATATTTTTCGTTTAAAAATGAAAAAAACAACACTTTACAGTTAAAATTCAGAAAATGTAATAAAAAATATGACATTCACTCATTTATTAACAACTCAAAAAATCATATACTAAACTTGAAAAAATATACTCTTGGCTTAAAAAATCTATCATTGACGTGAAGAAAATATTTCATTGACATAAAAATATATAACCTAGACTTGAAAAATATATCCTTGCGATAAAAAATTCGTCCTAAACATGAAAAAATGTATCCTTGACTAGAAAAAATCTATATAGATGATCAGAAAAAAAACTTCGTTCCAGTTTCGTCCATAATCCAGATATTATGTGCAGAGAATTCGTACGTAATCGTGATTTCATCCAACACCATAAAAACTCATCAACTTTTGGCTCATTGGTGTTGGCTGAAATCAACTTTTGGCAAGGCAAGAGTCAATAACTCGATAAGGGGTCATAAATACGCATATTTAGAAACTAAACCGCTGCCTTGAGGCAGCAAATCAAAAAAATCATGCAATATGAAGTGTAATTCGTAATTCAAGAAGCTAGTCATAGTTTGAAAAGTTCATTGAGACAA
This sequence comes from Hyalella azteca, assembly GCF_000764305.2. Lineage (NCBI taxonomy): Eukaryota > Metazoa > Arthropoda > Malacostraca > Amphipoda > Hyalellidae > Hyalella > Hyalella azteca. The sequence continues at coordinate 5,965 of NW_025935850.1, read as the reverse complement.
ATCTAATGATGTAAAACACAAGACTTCACCACGGGCGCTTTGCCCCGTGACACGCGTGGGCCCGTTGCCCCACTAGGTATCATTTCAATTTATATTGTGTCAACATTTTATTTTAATAGCTAATAGTCTAAACTTGATCTCAAAATTATCCCTATAATTATTACTTTGAAAATATAATTCACAGTAATTTCAAAAGCTTCATCTACAGTAATCGAAAAAAAAATTTATTTAGCAGCAAAAAAATTTTTATCTGGACTAAAACAGTTATTCACAAATAACTTAATAACGCAAACACTTAGCAAAACGTAGATCCGTACACTTCATCCCAGTGAAACTGTCGACTGGCGGTAGAGAACACGGACCAATATCTGCCATACTTAGCGAGAAACCCGCTATGGGCCCATGACCCGCAGTGGGCTCGCTGCCCCATCCCTATCGAAATTCGAAGACCTGTCAGCCGCTGGCACACGGACGCCCCAAGTTCTTATGGCCGGGTAAATTAGAAGCTCTATGTCCGCTTTAGGTTCCGGTTGCCGTAGCGTAATAAGCGCCGAAATGGAATCTTGTGAAATTACTCGTCGAGCTTGGGGCGATCGTGGGGCGCGCGTATTTGGTACCTGATACGTTCGGAACAGACACGGCCGAATATGAAAAATGCTTAAAAAAATGCCCCCTCCCTTCCCCCCCTTATGGGGGGAAGGGAGGGGGCATTTCAATCTCTTATATATATATGCAGTCTATATTGCACTACTCGCTCAGTTTTAAGATCAGAGCAGTCTACCAGAGGCTCAATTTCATGCAAAGACGTTTACAGCTAGTAACTTTTATGACATGGCGTGATTAGAAATGAGGGCAATAATCGCAAATAAAAAAATTCAGTCGATACATCAAAAGGTATCCCTGATTCGAGGTAATGCAAGTCAAGCCAATTTCTCCTATTAAATCCATGTATCCTACTGAATGAACAACGTTGTTTTTAAAATAATCGTTGAATTATTTGCCGTTTCATTTCATGTAACTTTCGTCACATTAAATTTCTATACAGCAAACAGTTCTGCAAGGGCCTCGAATTTCTGAGTTTATTGACGAAAGATCACACAATAGAACGGAGTAGCACATGTTAATCTTAACAAAATTTAGATACGGCACTAACATGATTGCAGCTTTCAGTTGTTCACAGTTCATAGCAAGTGAGGATCTTTCTGCATCCATCGTCGGCTGCTGCAATGACAGTTGGCATTGACTTTCACATGTAGTTCTTTACAAGCATCTAAGTTATGAACTGCACTCTAAATTCCTGGAGAGTGGAGAGACAATCAAATAAATAGCGGAATAAACGATAGTTATGGAAATCCTCAAATCAAAAATGTTGCTCACAGAGAGGCTCCTTGTAAAGTAAATAGTTCATAAGCTATCTTCTGCTTGAGCAATAAGCTCAAGCATGCAGACATATGCCCAATGCTGAACAGTTAGTTCTTTGGTTGAAGAAACCATTCGTCTAGCAAAAAATTTTACCGGGGTCTGAAAATACTGCTTGCAACTGCTGAAAAATGAAGAATAGAAGCATTTCTAAATTCTAACGTCTAATACCAATTCAATATTGCTCGATGGAAATTTTCTGAATCTATCTTCGCATAATTTGTAGTTCTTCAGAAATAACCAAATTCATCCTTATACTTGAATGTAACTCCATAATGAAGCCTGATGATACAACGAAATAGAGTAGATAGTACGGAAGAAAAGCAACTAACCTACTTGCGAATAATCGGTATACGCTCTGCAACCTGTTCCATCTTGTTCAGCTGGCCCGCCCACTGCCCATTAGTGTCCAGTGTTGTCAGTCGGTTAGGTAGGCTAGCATCCTTGGCAATGGTGAGCTTTCGAGTTCCGACTACACTTAATCCAGTTGAAGTGTTGATTTATAGAAATTAAAACCTTAAGCATATGAACAGGAGCAGCTTAAATAACATGCTCGTGTCGACATGCCCAAAGTTGAAAATTTCTACAGCAGCCAAAATCTTGAACACACAAATGCGTGGTCATGATGAATGTCGCCTGCCGGCGAGAACTTGAGAAGTACCTATTGCAACGAACTGATCAAATAACAACTGATTTAGAGCATATTCCGCATGAAATCTTCTCTTATTGTTGAAAAAAGAACTTGCATCGTATGATTGCTGCGTTTTGAAAGAAGTGATGGTGAAAGATACACCATACAACTACATCTTATCAATAAAATACTCGTGGGAAAAACTTAACAAATTTTCCTTCATAATTTAAATTTTCCAGTCAAATACGTCATAATTTAAGGAAATTGTTTAAAGCTCCCTGAAAGCATCAAATTGTTTAAAGCTCTCTGAATGAGACAAAACTATAATACTACCTTTTCGATAAGCATTGAGCAATGAACACTCTTCACTAGGTACTGGTCGAGTCACGGTTCGATCTAAACTGGCGCCTTAGCTGCAACGGTTAATGCTCTGTCCGGATGGGGGGTGCGGGAGGTAGACCCCCATGCCGATACCCGCATACCCCCGTATGGCGGAAACTTCGATTGTTCGTGGGTTTCCTTGTTCAAACTCTGACCAGCCCCATCATGCGGTAGCGTCATCAGCGTTTGACCAGGGGCATCATGACGAAGCTTGACCAGCTGCTCTTTTTAATCATATTACGCAGATTTGGCCTACCGGGCAATTGACTTCCAAAAGAGGCTGGTAAATAGAAGCAAAACGCCCTACGTGGCCGACTTGCTCCTGATTCACCCCTAAGCCGAATATAGTTCCTCTAAAACGATCTTAATCGGTACGAAAATTTTGACAGGGATATGTTACCCTATTGAATTCATAGGGATTTCAAAGCCTCTAATTTAGACGAGCTAGGCATTTTGTTATTTTATAATGTTTAAAGTGAGTCTAAATATATCACTTATATCGTCTATTCGTCAGAGCTTGGATTTTTAAAATGGTTTAATGAGCTAAGGTCATTGTGTAATTTTGCGTAACTTCGATTCTGGCACGTTTGAATTTCCACTCTTAAAGTTTCCCCAGCTTCGGATCTTCCTCTGCGTTGTTTTAGTTTAGTTTCTTTTATTTTTGAACTCACTCATGTAGCATGAAAATCACACTTTAACAGAGTGGCCATCTCTGCTTATTGTGGGCATTGAGGCGATTATCATCACGCAACATCAACACGAGGACGTCTTGAAACGATGAAACGGACTAAACAAATAAAAAAATTGTTAATTTTTGCGGGCATTTGATGGCTTGAAAAATTCACAATTTTTGTGCGACTAAACGTCACTAGCAAATGTTATATGGCTCAAGTGGTATTCACCATTCCCATCATGCATACCTGCTTGATCGTTATGGATAGTTAAAATTTTTATTATTTTATATAAAAATATATATATTTTTTAGTTTTAATTAAGATGTTTGTCGCATAACTGGATCAGCCTTCCCACGGGAAATCATTGGCTGGTGAAATTTCTTCTTCCATATGCATTCCTATAAAATAATTAATCGGATTGGCGCAAATTTCACAGCCTGCGAAAAGCCCCATGAATATTGAAATATTGATATCAGTTCGAATGCAATGAAAAGGCGGATCGTTCCTGTTGAATGAGAATGATCGTTCCTCACTGAATTACTGAATGAAACATCACTCATCGAAATCAGTCGTCGATTTTGTAAAATCAGTTCCAAAGAATTAAAGAAACCAGAATGTGTGCTAAACATCATCGGCTATGAATTTTTTTTATAATATATCTGCAATTTGAAATTCAATTTAAAATATAGGGATATAGGGATGACTTCCGTGTTTATACACACTCATACAAAAGAGGATGAACAGGGAAATGTTCTTCCCTTGTACATTACATTTCCTGGAGATAATCAAAAGATCTTCAGTACCAACGTCTGGATAAAATTTATATTATTTTAGAATTAATTTTTTATATTACATTAATAATTGTTACATAGATAATTCACCCTTCGTAATAAACTGTTAGCAGTGCAATTAATTATCTTGTATAAATAAATAGAGGAATAGAGGAATAGAAGAAAATTTCTCTTCTAGTTGCATGGCTTCTAAACAAAAAGCAAATTTTAGATTATTAGTTGAAAAATTTCAAATCGTCGGAAATCACCCGTTTAATTATAACTACTAACACTATACACTACCATAACTAACTAACACTACTACTATAACACTACTGTCAGAACATAAATTTTTACTCTCCTTCGCGTAAAAAATAATCAAATTATGATCTTTAATTTATGAATAGCAGTCGCTTCTCTAAACCTACGTAGGATAAATCCTTATAACCTCTCATTTCAATCCTCAGCCTCAGTAATTTTTAATGGTTCATAAAATTCAGCTTCTAATGAAGCATTAAAGCAAACATGTCTTAAAATACTGAAGAGATCGGAGCCCAGAGACTAATTAGGCATGTAAAGTTGGCAAATATTTAATATTGATTCTCTACAATACGATAATGACTGGGTTTTTGGTCTAGGTTTTTTACTGTTCATTTTCTATATTCCATAAACCACATGAATGAGATCAACCATTTGCGCTATAAGGCTGATAAAATGCTGATATTTTTTATTTATTAAATCACTAATTAGATTCGCAATAATGTAATAAAAATATTTTCTAAATTTTGAAAATATCGCGGTAACTATTGATTCCTACTTATATTTTCAAATTTGATGCTGCAGACATTAAATTGTTTTAGAAAATCTTTACGAATTGTAGGATGATTAAAATATTTATTATCCTACTACTGTACGGTCTGAAGCTTAAAGTTGTTTTTGGAAGTGAAATTCCAACATCTTTCGTGTCTCTCGATCACCGACAGGTCAGATAGTATGGACTTGCATTCGAAAGTTCATGTTATAAGAAGCGTGAATTTAGTCATGCTTGTGTGCGACAATGGAGGTAAATCCTCATCTCAAACTTTCCACGCCTGCTGGGTTAAGGAAATAGCATGATAGATTTGTGCTCTGCGAATAATTCAACCATTATTTCAAATTACTTTCCCATCAGACATTATCTAGTTCAGTATATTTAGTACTTTTTTGATTTGTTAACCTTTTTCTTGCAAGCAAAATTATCAAATTCATAAAGAAACTTTCTTATTCGTGTTACTCATTCCTAATGCTCAATTCCCGTAATTTTTATTCATGTTTCAGTCACGTATTCTGGATGAAAAAAGTAATAAGGCAAACCGCGGCCTACGACAGGAGAAGTCGTCGCTGTTCTTATTTCGTCGCGTTGCAATGGATGCGATCTACGACATTAACATAACTGAATGACAAATGCAAGAAGCATCCCGACGCTCTGCAATTTTTTGCTCGCCTAGAACACCACAAAACTGCCCACACTTCTGACATGCGTCATGTTTAAATGAATGTGACACATTGAAGCCATTAGCGACTTGTGTGTCAGTAGCGGCAATAAGTCAAAATCTGTTCAGTTTCACCATTAAAACTGCATAAATATAATGCATGACAATTCAGAATGGCTCTTTATATTGTCCACATTATTGTTGAGCGTGAATAATTACTGAATAAATTATAAGAGCGCACGTGATAGCAATTAATTTAAATAATTTTCGATGCTTATTCATGGAAATTCAAATGTATATAACCAAATATGACGTGAAATATTGTTTTCAGTTATTCAAGGCTTCATACCAAGGGCGGTTTTCTCAGCACTTCCATTCAGCAGTATGGGCCCCGCGTGGGCCCGTTAATGCTGCTCCACATCTGTGCAGTATGGGCCCCGCGTGGGCCCGTTAATGCTGCCCGACATCTGTGCAGTATGGGCCCCGCGAGGGCCCGTTAATGCTGCTCGACATCTGTGCATTATGGGCACCGCGTGGGCCCGTTAATGCTGCTCGACACCAGTGCAGTATGGGCCCCGCGTGGGCCCGTTAATGCTGCTCGACATCTGTGCAGTATGG
>NW_025935849.1:0-1161 GCF_000764305.2 Hyalella azteca | reverse complement strand
AGTGAGAGATTAGTGAGGCAAGTAAGACTATTTGTGAGGATAGTGAAAGATTAGTGAGGCTAGTGAGAGATTAGTGAGGATAGTGAGAGATTAGTGAGGCTAGTAAGACTATTTGTGAGGATAGTGAAAGATTAGTGAGGCTAGTAGGGGATAAGTGAGGCTGGTGAAAGATTAGCGAGTCTAGTAGGGGATTAGTGAGGCTAGTGACGTTGGCTAGATATTAGTGAAGCTATTGAGAGATTATAGCGAGTCAAGTGGAGGGTTAGTGAGGCTAGTGAGGCTAGCTAGAAATTAATGAGGCTAGTGAAAAGTTCTTGTAGTGCTTAACTAAGCAAACTGTAATCACTGAATTTCAGAGGCATGATTAATAAGTTTGATTAAGTAGTGAGCCTAATCTTAGTGGTGCTATACAGTCACACTTTTTCCATATGAAGTATGCATTGACATAAAACCTGAACACTTTCATGGTCTTTGATAATAATATTTCAGGAATTCAATTGTTATAATCAGTAAAGTTGTTAAGGCCTGATTAAAATACAGGAATTTCAGAGATAAATAGACAAAATTGGGTCTGATTAATGCATAAATCAAGTTGATTGATGGTCGACAGGTCATCAATTTGTAAACCTAATTTAATAATCTAGCGATTAATGCGAGTTCGTAAGATTTGTTAAATGTTTCACATTTTATTTAATTGATTTATTTACATTAATTTCTTTAGGAAGTACACATATTTTTCTGTGATCCTCTACTAGAATTGTAACACTAGTTGCTTAACTGCTGATCTAGGCTGTGGTTAAGGGTCAAGTTGAATCTAAGATTTGTTCAAGTTTAACTTAACCTAAGTTTAAGCACAAGTGCTTGAGAATGTTTTGGGAGAAACAAGTTCGGGTGTAGAACATTTGGAACCAAAGATATATTTCTGGCTTGGTTATCTAACACTACAAAATAAGCAGGCTATTTTTACCCACAACAACAAAGGTAGGTAGAAATGTATTTAATAATTCATATTGCGACTTCACAGAGAAACCTACAATAATAAACAAATTTCATAATAAACCATGCACATTGCAGTAGTCGTCATACAACTGCTGGTGCAAGAGACATGTGGCATGACGGAATGAAAGTGAGACATTGTCGAGCCCTGTACACGCGTATTAT
>NW_025935848.1:0-19247 GCF_000764305.2 Hyalella azteca | reverse complement strand
GGGTTCAGTTTAGGAGCAAAACGGCATTTGAGAGAATTCAGATTCGCAAAAACTTTGGATTTGTCATGGTACAATTTTGATAAAACTGGGGATTTAATGGGATTTATTTTTAAATAAATTTCTAATTCAATAGGATCCATTTTTACGGAAGAGCAGTTTTTAAATATTGTTTTGAGGTTTCATTGTATTCATGTCAATCACAAAGCCATATGCTAATGACTTAACAACCTTTTAAGGTCATATTATTTGTAATGATTTTTCATTTATAGAACCTCTTGGGTTTAACATGGATTTTTATAGCTCAAAAAAAAAATAAATCTCTTTTCATAGAAATAAAAACTGTTTTCAGTATAATAAAAAATGTTTTCATAACAATAATCAAATATAAGCGAACGATGTACTGTTTTTTAATTTTTTACTCCCCAAAGTTACGTATTTTAACGATTAGTAATTGGTTGCAGCCATTTTTAGAAATGAAAATTTGAAAAAAAAACTTTTGACCTTTGTTTCCGGTATAGAGAGGTTTTTAGGTAATGAAATTCTAGGACTATATCCCGTAGACTTTTACCGACATGGTCCTGCCACTGAACATAATCAGAATAGATTATTAATAATAAATATATTAATAAATTATTAAATTCATTGATAAATGTTCATTAGCAGATACAACGAAATCATTAATTTCACGTTATCTGTTGCATAAATTTTAACACTTAATATGTTACATTGACTCAGTGACTGCACAAACAGCTCAGTAAATTTGACATTGATGGTGCAGTGATCAAAAAATAACTCATAAATGATAAAAATATTTGCAGCACATCCACCAACAGTAATAGTAACGAAACAACAGCAATAACATCAGAATGAAAATAAGAGCAAGTATATGTCACACCAACACCAACAGTAACAGTAAAGAAACAACAGCAATAATAAAAACAGCAATAACAACAACACGAAAATAAGAGCCAAGTATATGTCACACCAACACCAACAGTAACAGTAACTAAACAACAGCAATAACAACAACAGCAATAACAAGAACATCTGGTGTGCCCTCAAGTTGCTGCGGTCCGCAAAACTGCGGCAACATTCGCTGCACTGGAACGGCTTCTCTCCGGTGTGGGTGCGGATGTGGCCCTGCAGCAGCCACGGCCGCGAGAACGACTTGCCACAAATGTGGCACTTGCAGGGCAGCGTGTGCGTCCTGATGTGCATCTTGAGAGCCCCACAGGAAGTGTAGGTCTTGCCACATGTGGGGCACGAGTAGGACTTGCCAGGAGTGCACTGCTGTTGGTGGCGGTTGAGTCCCGCTATGGTGGCGTAGCGTCGGCCACAATGTTTGCACGCGCATCGCGTTGATGGAGGACTCGTGTCAGTCGAAGAGGAAGACCCATCGCTTCCTGGTGGGGACAACGACCCCGCTCTGCTGTGGTGGGTCGGGTACACGGCCGGGCGCCAGCTCTCCTTCAAGAAAGTCCGCAGGGGTGACCGAGGAGTCGGTGGAGCGTAGCAATTTTGTGAGAAAACTTTCTTTTCTTTTTGGACGGGAGTGGACGCTGAAGAAGAAGCAGGAGTGAATATCTGCGAAGCCTTCATCCTTGATGCCACTTCGCTGATCAACTGCAGGCCTTGATAAGCGGGCGAGCTGCTCAGTTTAGTACTAACATCCTTCCAGTCCGTGCAGCTTGACTCCGATTTAACTTCGGTTAAACCTCCGCCGATATTTTTTGCTATAAAACCAGTTTCAAACGCACGGGAAGAATGCTGCTGTTGAGGTCGGTGATCAACTTTATAGGAGGAAGCAGGGCCAGGCTGCCCCGGAAACGTAGGCAGTGAAGTTATAGGCGTAGAAAATTCGTGGCTAAAGGCTTCATTCGTTTTGGGCTTGTCGGTGTAGATTTTAATGTTACCATCAGCTGTGGTTACAATTTTGCGCGGATATAGAGGAACTACCTTTTTCGGAACTGGAAACTTATAAGGAACAGACAGCTTAGCGTATACTTTTTTGGACAAATCTGGCGATGCGCCTAAGTTTGAGTGAACTGAATCATATTTTTCATGATGCAACTGATGTTCATTTTCTCGCCTCGAGATGTTTCCTGCTTTATAGCTGAGATCGAGAGCAGCCACATCGTCGTGCCGTGGTAAGGCAATAGAATGTTGCTGGGTATGCCCAGATGTTGCCAGCACAGCCTTTGGTCGAAGCACTGAGTGCTGTGAAGCCCTCATGATTCCTTTGTGTGGCATGGAGGAGACTAACGGTCGGACGGTTCTGCTCTGAACAGAACTCGGGTGCCCGGGCACCGCTCTTGCCAGCAGATGATGCCTGATGGAATGAATTGCTGGGCTACCAGAATCTTTGAAATTTGTGGTTTTAGAAGTGGAATTCTCCATGGTTGATGTAGATGTTTGTTTTATTATCGATGCAAAAGTACTTCCTGGGTATGAGTTTTCGCTTTGGAATTTATTTTCTTGTGAATACGAAGTAAATTCTGACTTGATTTGAATTTTTGGAGCGTTTGAGTGGAGTGCTGATAAAGGCTGACGTTGGGCATGCCCCTGGGCACGGATAATGTCCGTCACGGACTTTAAGTCCGTCGGGTCGGGACGTTCTGTTTTGATTCGATTCATGGGCGTCCTGTCGACGTCAGCGATGGGTTGGTGGGCCCCGTGAGTTTTGGGAGTCGCGTGGGTTGAGTGGGATTTGGGAGTCGCGTGGGGCGAGTCGGTCACCAGGGGATCATGGATCTGCTCTTCAGAAGAATTTCGCTTCATCGTCAGGTCTTGAGGCTCCTCGTTCTCCTCATCTGAAAAAACACAATAGGAAAATTTTAGCAAAGTTAGCTGTTTGTTAGTTCTTAGTAAATCGTGTCATATATTAATAAGAATTCAGTTAGTAAAGTTTGCCGATTAGGGAGACAGTTGAATTAAAAAATTATTGAATAAAAATAAAATTATTGAATTAAAAAATTATTGAACGCCCACCACGTCGTTCATGATCGGATAATTTGATATCAAAATATACATTAACGTCAGTTACATAACCGTAAATTTGGGACAGAGTAATTTTTTATTTTAAGAAGCTGATTTCCCATCAGCTGGGTAATGCGTTATTCCCTCACTCATGAACACATCGATGTATCAAAGTAAACACACAAACAAACATTAATTGATTCAGGAAAAATGTAAAAAATACACATCAAGTAATACACTCAGAAAAATAAGTGAGTTTTCGTCTAAATAGAGATGCACTTATGGCGCTTGTTTGTCCCATTTTGATCAATATGATCCATTACATTTTCTGTGTGTAATCTTCAGAGGCACACGGCTTTCGCTGCATGGACACATTTATGACCCATTACAATGAAAACTGTGTCAATAGTGATGCAAATAAATGCCGGTAATATGACACATCTGTATTAAAATCACTTGTTTGCTTAAATCGCAAGCTAACTTGGAATTTAAAAGCGAAGACAATTAATACGACAAAATTCACCATTTCTTGACGTTTCCTCTTAAGAAGAAATGATGAAATATTTCGGTATTGTTTTTGCTTTTAAATTCCTGGTTTGACACGTCCGAGACATACAAGAAGCACGAGACATAATACCCATGCAACATTGTGATACACATGGGGCACTTAATAATAAATATAAAGAAATGACCGAATAATAACAGAATTTACTGCTCATCGAATCCCCTGAGCTATAAAATAATAACCGAAATAATAAGGCTCATGAGGCTCGATAACGAATAAAAGGCAATGTTTTAGTCTTAACCAAAACTGTGGCACACTGAGACTCAAAACAAACAAATTCATGACACATCTAAGACACACAATAACTGTTATTTCGACGCATTAGAGACACACTTGTGACACACTAAATGTGACACATTAAAGACACACTTGTGACACACTTAATGTGACACATTAGAGACACACTTGTGACACACTTTACACTTGTGACACATCAGAGACACACTTGTGACACATCAGAGACACACTTGTGACACACTTGTGACACACTTGTGACACACTTGTGACACACTTGTGACACACTTGTGACACACTTGTGACACATCAGAGACACACTTGTGACACACTTGTGACACACTTGTGACACACTTGTGACACACTTGTGACACAAGTCACCAAGGTTCAGGGTCGCTGAGACACTCACCCTGCTGGGGCAGCGGCCGTTTCTTAGGCGGGCAGCGTGAATAGTCGATGGGTTGAGTTGCTTGTGCCATTTTGTTGATAATTAATTTGATTATTGCTATTATTTTTACTATTATTAATATTGTTCGAGCTTGATTATTTTTTCACTTGTTAATCATCTGGGCTCAGTGACCAGTTGTAGCCGTGTATATATTTTTTATGTCTTGTTTCGTTGTTTTTCGCAAAAGTCACTCGGTATGAACGGTTATTATATGCAACTCGAGTATTAAATCCAGAATATACCGGATTATGAGTCTTGGTTTCACCGCAATATTGGTTGAAAAATTCTGCAGTGAAAGGTGTATTGAGGTACGTAGTTCACTTGTCAACTCGTACACCTTGTAATAATTATTAATTATTTTAATAATTCCTAATTATTGAAATTTGTCGGGAATAATTTTCACTTCCTACTTCCGCCGGTGTCGCGCGTGCGTATGTGGCACGTGCCCACGTCGTACCCTCTTATATAAGTTTGCGTGGCTCGTATCCGTGCTACGCCAACTGTCGTTTGCACGTCATCTATTCACCTTAGAATTTATCGGTAATCGAAAAACCTTTACCTCGGTCAACCAATCACAAGGCACGATATTGCAGACGTCACTGAATTAGCTGGGAGGTAGCCAATCATCGAACGGGATTCGTTTTCTAAAGCCTGGATTGAATCAAAGGAATAGGCATCAACCTGGGCACAGCCAGCCAATCAGCAGCGAGTATCAACGCGTGCCGTGACGTCATCAAATCCAGCCAGCCAGTCAGCGGCGAGGATCGACGCGTGCCGTGACGTCACCAAATCACGCGCTGCACGCGCCGCTTCAGCTTCCCGCGCGTTCACGTACAACTCAACCTGTTAATCAATTATTTATTTATATTAGTTTAAATACAATATAAACATGTTGGGATATTATTCTAGGTAATTGAAGATCAAAGGTAAAATGTTGGCTTTAATTAAAGGGAAGATTAAATTTATTTTGAAGTGAAAATGACGATGGGAAATAAATTTTGGATGAACCTGGCGAATGCGAAGCTCAGTGAGTAGCGACAAAGAGAAGCTCGCGACGGTTACAGGCAGGTGGTGATGCAGCTGCTGGTGGTGGTGGTGGTGTCAGTTACAGGTAACCAGTTACAGGTAACCAGTTACAGGTAACCAGTTACAGGTAACCAGTTACAGGTAACCAGTTACAGGTAACCAGTTACAGGTGACCAGCTGACCACACACACACGGAAGGGCAGCTGCTATGCAGATGGATTGCTTCCGCTGTAAACAAACCTTGCCAGGATGCGGGTGCCGAGAAATGCTCTGAATTATCATTAAAATCAGAGATTATCGGTACATTTGGGGCCAGGATTTTGACGTTCTCAGATGCCGAAGTAAATATTTCAACCTTTGAGGCAAGACAATTAGATTCATAATGAGCTCAAGAAATTTTAACCTGGAATAATTTTAAGAGTTCCGACTTGGCAGATATATATAAGCTTCAGGTGAGATTTTAATTGTTTACAAATCAAAATACAGAGGCTAAACTCTAATTATATTATTTCTGAGTGACAACTTTTTGAAATAAAATTGAAGGTTTAACATATTCCTAGTTTTTACGAAGAAACTGGTTAGTTATAGTTTAGATTAAATTACTGAATTTCTAGTTAATTCTTCAATTAAGTTTGTTTTATTCGATAAGATTATTTTAAAACTTCATTCGATTAAAAAAATAACATATAATTTTTACTCGTACACTTGAAGCTTTAATTAGGTTAAGTTAATATTCAAATTCAAATTGTTACTAACTATAAAACCAAATGCAAATGCAGAAGAACATATTAAGATGATGCAATACCAAGCGAGGAAATATTAGAGGTTTATTTTTTGATTTTTCAGAAATGAAAATTTTTAAACATTTCAGAACTCAAGGCAAGTTTTCATGGCAATGCGGTAGTAATATATAATAGATAATGTAGCATACATATATGATACCATAAACAATGAAATTATTATTGAAATGAAATTTTCATAATATTAGTTATTATATGTATCTCAAATTATTTGTTATTATAACATCATATGTTTACTTCATTCAAATGTTAATATATTTCACTAGCAAGATTGCCGTATGAAGTTTTTTCTGTATAACACATAAAAAGAACCGCTAGCATCATCGGCTCCTGTGCTGGCAGAGATTCACAAGTTTATTACCCAAGGTAGATAAATGTACGGGCTCGCATGTAACACGTATGCCATTTAGATGTGAAATTGAACAATATTCAACACATATGTAATTCCTCCCGTTAAACCGTATAATATTTCCAGCTACTTCAAACGTTCATTGTTATCAATCCTTGGGAATGCCTGATTCCTTAAATCCGCTCATATAGCCCATGATCAATGTTGGCATGAGAAACGAAGATGCTCAAAACTCTGCGGTTATTGCTCGCACAATTTTAGTTACGAGACAATTTTCTAAATAATGTCCTTTCGGCTAAATTTGGATGCAGACAATGAAAACCGTTAACTTTTTCCGTGGAAATTTAGCGTTAACTGCATGTTCTTTGACGAACATAATATCATAATCTACATGTAATCTTGAATTTCTGTTTCATTTTGCAATGTAGCGTTTAATCACTGAATTGATTCATTTAGAGTTTTAGACAACCACACTGAATTATTTATTTATTATTTTTTATTTTTCATTTATCATTTATTACCCTAAAGGCCCAAAATTGTTGAGAAAAACACTAAAGGACCAAAATTTTTGCACACAGGAAACAGGGACACAATGCAATATATTTTGCCAGTTTCCTCGATATTTTCTGGACGTTTTCCCTGTCCTGAGACTTGCCACAAACACTCGGTGCTCGGGACGGCTTTTGTCCTGAGTTGAAACGGAAGCTTAACGGTCTAACTCTGCCATAGGGAATTATGGGATTAGTTTCTCGGCTATAGGTTAATCATCGAAATGGAGTTTTGCCCGAAATATGAAATTGTAAAGCATTATGTTAGTTATTACATTTTAGGTTGGAGTAACCTAAAGAAAATTGATAAATAATAATCTCTTACTCCTACTTACTAGTAAGAGTAATTATTATTATTACTATTATTATTATTACTATTATTACTTGCTTATTTATTAGTATGCGCGTGGGCCCTGCGAGTTAATGAAATGCAATTTTATTTATCAGGCTCAAAAATTCTTTAAAAATATGTATTTTTTTATTGATGTGCAACTGAAGAATTTTGCTGCTGAAATCAGTAATGATAAGTAAAAGATTTTTCTATGGCATATCTGGGGAAATTGGTCAATATTTATTTTAAAATTCGGTGATTCGGCAACTGGTTTCAAACATTTTTTAACATCTCACAAAATTTTTGTGACATTGATGATCTCAATACGGCTGCGACCTTTCCTAAATTTACATAGGTAAATGAATTAACATTATCCCACCCAGCACCACAATATGACATGATACTCTAATCGAATATATTTTCTTTAAATTGTTACGATCGCGCTCATTGTGAAATACTGCCTCATTATTTGCACTAATAATGATGCAACGGTTTCCTCTGTCGAGATACAAGGAAAAAATGATCCCAACAACGTTCATTTTAATGCGACCTCTCCTAAATTTCCATACGGAAAAGATCAAAATAACCCTATTCCACCCATCATCACAATATGAAATGACACACTAATCAAATAACTGAAATTCCACGCATCTATTAAATGCCGTCATTGAAAGCTTTTTCTAATTTATTTCTTTCACTCTCAGCGTTTCCATTCATTTGCATTTCATTTCCTTTTAAATTGAGGAAGAGGGACCTGAGAATGATTCGAGATCTAAACAGACAAAACAAGCGTGCAAAAACTCAACCCTTGCCACATTTTGATGTCAATTCCGCAATGCGACCTTCCGCTTTTTTCGCGGAAACTCCGTATCATGAAAAAGAGGAGAGACCAATGAACGGTCAGAATATTTGATGTTATACTAGAAATTTTACGTTGCGTAGAGACTTATTTTACTTCGCAGTCGAGAATGATTCATCGTGAAAGATGTTTCGCAAGAAACGATGCTTTGGACCGATGTCACATGAGACAAAAAGATACTGGCTATGAAATTGTCTGCTTTACATAATCCAGAGAGCGTTACAAGGGGCAAATCGAAGTTCGAATTGTGTCCGAATTCAGGTGAACAATTTAATTTGAATAGTTACAACCTTGAATGACCATCAACTTTCCCATTCAAAATTTCAGTCTTTTTCCAATAGCATGGCTTGTCCATGCTGAAGTGTGTAAGCAGAAAAAATGGAAATAAAATCTCGATGATGGGAAGGCTTTAATTAAATTTGCTAAAGCAAATTTAATATCTACTTGACGTTACCATCCATGATTTCAAAAAAAAAAATTTTACTCAAAAATTGTAAGTATTTTATCGAAAAATATTGATAACCTACAATACTGAATGTTCAAAAGAACAGGCCTCTGGGCGGCTGAAACCGCATGCAGAAGTCACCATTTCCCGAAACCCGAACTTGCTGCCCAAATTTTGGCCACCGGGATCAATTCATATTCTTTTGATACGTAACCCTTGCCTGCGGTCTAATGCACACAAGTGCAGGCCGGTTACAGGCATTGGGGTATTACGGGTAGAAGATTTTCCCAGGATCCCTTGCCTTTCCTCTACCTTCCTTGGCATAAGTTCCTTTAAACGCATCCTTCCTTTTCCGTCGCTTTCTTTCCCACACATCGACCACACGACCTCATATCTTCCCATGGACTCCATCCCATGTCTTCTGTAACGGTTACAGAGAATATACGGCTCTCTGTTTGTACTGTTACACAAATAAATGACGCTCATTCGAAAAAAGATACTTTACAAAAAGTTCACCTTATTAGAAGTGTTATTCAATACAAATATTAGCCTCACGTGGAGGTAACTTCACTGTACGATGCACTCAAAAATAATAATCCACAGATATTCCACCCACATGAAATTTTTTTTCAGCATCAAGGCTTCGCTCTTAATTTTGTTATTTTAAGAAATGCCAGTCAATCAGAAGGAAAACTCTTCACAAATTTAGGCCATTACATGTGACACTGTTCTGAATAATTTATGGATCACTTACTCGCGATACTTTGATCAAATCTCTAGCTCATTCTCATGGAGAAGGTACAGAAAAACTGACCACTCTTAAGGTGGTACTACTTTAAAATACTCTTACCAGCGATACTGCTTTGAAATGACGATTGAGAAGTTATACTTCTCCCAGAAGTAGCACTCATATAAAGCTTATTTTATTCAGAAAATGTCGCTCTGTTGATTTTGCGTCGTTACAAATAAAATTCACCTAAAAACGACCCGTTACAGAAATAAAAAAACGACCCTCTAGTATCTCCAACGTTATGCCATAGAATGTTGAGGAATTCGCTATAGCTAAACTTTAGCTCATCAAGCAATTCATAACTGCATTGTTATTTTCACTTTGCAATTGGGTATGGAAGATGCATCCATGCGAAATGCACATGGTATATTGCCACACGTATCACAACTCAATCAAGTTTCCATATAGTGAAAGATGAATTGAGACTAACGTCCAATACTATCTAAAAACCTGTCTATTTGAAAATTCATTAGACAAATCTAAACCCCATTCGAGAATTGTATTAGTCTCCTTTCAAATGATGTGAATTCCTATTCCATGACATTTGAATATTTTCGCACCATTCAGTTTCAATCACACGCATCTCGCACAGTGAATCTTGGGTGTGGTCAACTGATACATGCAAAATGATTCATAAATATTGACTTGGTATCGCAAGACCAACTGCTGGGGCATCATAACAAACGAGGTCGGTATTACGTATACAAGGCATGAGTTGTATGCCCCTACTATGTATATGGCGGAGCATGAGACCTACCTTTTATACTGCACATTACAGGTAAAGAGATATTGTTGTCACATTAGAAAAGAATTAATATGATCCAGAAGCTTCAATAGATTTATATAGAGCTTGGGAATATATGCAATACTTTAACGATGTCATATTGTATCAGTTAGCGCAAACACGTAACTTTTAACGAACCGTGTCCATTGAATAAGATATGTATGGTACATAATATGGACTGGCTGATGGCTTTATAGCAAGGGTATCTGATAGGTATGTTTCTGATGCCAGTGGAATACCTGTGGATGCTATAATGAACAATGGGATATTTCAGATTATTGTAAGAATGGATGAGAATTTACTGATTGATATCGAACAAGGTACCATACCTGGGCGTTGAAAACTTTGAAAAGATATTCACTCTGTACACAAAGTTCAGAAATGCCTGAATTGCAAAATGCAAACTACTGTAGAATAGCGTGCAGGTAAGAAAACAATTATAAGTATCTTATTGCATCCCTGAGAAAAGAAAAAAGGGGTTGTCAATGAAATGTGGCTTTCAAGACTAAATTGTGAGGGCAGAAAGAAGTGATAATCATTGCTTTGAATTATTTCTTTGAGCTTGACCTAGAATGCCTTGTATTTTTGCAAAATATTATCCAAATAGTTCGTGCAGCGAATAGCGAAGAAGCTAAGCAGAATATTGTTTTCAATTAATTGATTATAAAATCCGGAAAATTTCATGCCTGGTAGCAGAAGTATATGTCCAAGCCATTATTAATGGATGCTCATTTGTTGCATTTTAAATGAGCTTTAATCATCAGGCTGATGTGATCCAAAATAAACAAAAATATTTCCAGAGATTTGCCTTCTGTTCTAAAGTAAATGATTTTATGACTATTTAGGGTATCGTATGGTCGACTTATTAGTGAGGAAAGCGAGGTATTTACCCAATTGTTGCTCCATATTTCAATCTCAAGGGAGGCAATAAAACCATCACCAATACTCCAAGTGTCATCCAAGTTTGTGCGTTACTTGTAGTAATTACTGCGCATGTAATTACTTCAGGATGTCTCCGCCACTCATCGCACTCAGCTCGAGATTCCTGACTTATTTTTAGCGCGTGTATTGTGCCTTAACGCAATAATTTCAACAATTTATGAAATGAAAATTTAATTCGAAGTAATGCTGTAAATAGTTCCCAATGTCCGGTTAATTTTTTGGAAAATATGTCTACGTGAAATTATTATCGAAAATGCCAAACAAAGTATTTACTTATTAAGGCAGGAATTTTTAAATTTCATTTCCAGCGCCAGCTTCAGAAATCATAACTCAGTCAAAGACGTTAGAGGATCAGGTCGCTTTTCCCACGCGCGTAACTTTTTCCCAGAGTTTCAGTGGTTTCCGTTGAGTCGCGTCCAATAAACGGCAGGTTTTTGGTACACTTCACGTGCGCAGGCTTCTGGCACATAATCAAATTTCCATGTCTGCTTAAAATATAAGAAATAAAAAGCTTAGAATTAGATATGAAACTGGTATTGTTACGTTTTTTGGATATTTACGTGAATGCCCAGTCACAAAGGTATAAATATCATTGAGAGGAATTGGGCAACAAGAATTTTCCCAAGATTTTCGGTTGAAGCGTGGCAGTACCGTGGCCCCGCTACATGTTTGCTCTTCCTTCCCTATGGGTGCGACTCTCACGGCCAACCTGTCGTGCGAACTGTGTGCTTCCTTACCTAGAACCTGCACTAGCACGACTAGGGTAACCATAGAGGTCTCTAGGACACATAGCTTCACTCTACATCAGTGACCATGCCAAGGCAAAAGATGACAAGCTCTCACGGAAGGATACCAAAATCTGAACGCTGGGAGCATCGGCAACCAAAAATTTAGGAAGAAATTCGTAAGGAATGTTAAAGAGAGGCAGGAGCTCCAATCTGGGTGTCGTGGAATGTTTGTTTACACTTGTGTAAAATCAGCGACTGATGCTAAGGAGATATAATGTTCACTTAACTCCTTGAAAACATTCATATATATTGCAAACACAGAAATGTAAACGTGTCAGCAAGGGTAATTAAAGTGGTTAAGAGGTGTGATGGGATGATATGAAGGCTATGGTAATGATAGGAAGAGTTTTGAGATGAAAATAGGAATTAGGAGACAATAAGAGGGTTGTGAAGACGATAATTAAGCTTTATCATATATGTGAGGATTGGTCAGGCTGCAACTTCAGTTAACTGTTAAGGTATCCTGTTATGCAAACAAGTATCTACTGATTTATTTTTTGGTATAATATCGCGCAAACGCGAATGAGGAGAGAATATATTTATTTTTCTATAAGATATTTTTTATGTATATAATGAATTTATTCGAGCTTAAATATGCAAATACTGACAACTTCATGAAAGTTTTTAAGGCACGTATTTCAAGAATTAAAAACCATGGCCTATACTTTCAAAAAAGTTGAGAGATCGTAAGTTCATCAGCCAATCATTGACGGCCTTTCAAGCAAACTCCACCAATCATAGACAAGAAAATAGAGCGTAAGTACTTACGTTGACTTAGCGAGTATTGAAAGTATGGCCCCTGGTCCTCTAGAGTCACAAAATTTGCCTTTTAGCACAGAAAAAATTCCACCGAAGTTTAAACCGCAGAAAAATATACAGAGTACCTATTGCAATGAAAGAAATCGGTGTAACAGCGGCAACAATAAGGGTAAGGAGCGGTTGCCTCTTCACAGGCACTGGGACTGGGAACTACAATGCTGTAGAGTTTGCAACAATGCTTGTAGCTTTCACAATAGTGGGCCTATAGCGACCGTTATATGCCTTCGACCGGCGGTTAGTGAAAAAGAGGTAGTTTATGCAAGAGCTGTTAGCGGGTTAACAATTACTCGGCCTACAATAAAAGGCAGTCCAGGTACAGTATAAACTTGACACCATTAGAACGACAGGTATAGTCTATCTCTGAGCTTACAGGAATAGAAAATATCTGGAACTCGTGCAGCGTTTAAACTATTAATTTTTCCTAAAATTTCGGACATCGCCAACTGGGAGAACATTCAATTGAAAATAATTTCATTAAATCTGCTGCTTCTGAAAATTTAGATTTTATCGAACTTGCATTAGAACCAAAAACCAACAGGTAAAAATTTAAGATCACTTTAAAGGACAGGCAGCGATGAAAACGGAAATGTACAGAAACTGACTGACTAGTTTAACAATGGATTTACTATTATGTAAACTGGTTAACTCGCACGAAAACTGATCAACCAGCACAAGAACTGACTGACTAGTACTGAAGCTTACCAACTAGTATGGAAACTGGGCAGAGAACACGGAAACCTTCGAACTAGTATATAATTTGATTATCTGGCATTTAAATTTATTAGCTAGCATGGAAACTGATTTACTAGTACCCTAAATTAACTAGATTAACTGATACGAAACTAGAATAACTAGTGAGGAAACTGATCAACTAACAAGGGAACTAGTATAGAAACTAAGACGAAACTCGTGGGCAAATAAATTTTTTTAATTGCTTTTAAGACTTCAGGTATGAACAGATCACACCTCCCAGCCTGAGCACAACTGGGTTTCCTGTACTATATTGCCACTCTGATTTCAAAGTAGATCTCTAAGGCCTCTCACCAGCCGGTGGGTGTTGTATGGAAGGAAGTACAAAAGAATTAGGCACTGGAAATTTTTCAAAGCTTGTTAACCATGTTGCATCCCAACAGGTACTGTCCAAGGCGACGAATTACTGCAGTTCTTTTTTTTTTGAGGGATATCTCCTCCACCAAGAGCTGAGATGAGGTTCCAGGGAATCAAAAGATTCTCCAGAGCTGAGCGAAACTCCCTCCTCTGATCAGTGAAGAACGAGCAGTGCAAGATGAAGCGACTAATTGTGTCTTCCACATTACACTCAGGGCAGATACTGGAAGTGGGCAAATTAAGTGATGCAGTCGAGGTCTAACCTCTCCAGTGCAGAGAACGTGTTTGGCAAAACTTTGCATGAATCTATCAAGAAAGTAAATAAGGAAAATGAGGAAGTGTTCGGTTCAAATAATTCAGACGTATTCCCAGACGAATAGTTAGTAAATTGATTTTGAGTATTTATTATAGGCTTATATAGTAAATACGACGAAAACGAGTCGTATAAATAGTAAATAAATAGTATAGTAAAGTAATAGTAAATTAAGTAAGTAATAGTAAAGTAAAGTAATAGTAAATAGTAAAGTAAATAAATACGAGTCGTATTTATTTACGGCTGGGTTTAAGGGTATTATAGGGTTCATGCAGCCTACAGGTCACAATTATCTTTAACAATCGGGCAAGTAACTGGAGGACAAGAAAATTAGCCCCGATGGTCAATATTCAGGACCTTTGAGATCAGGTAGGTGAATATTTTTTTAGTCTTTCTTCACTTTTGAATTACATAATTAATTTAGCACATGCAAGTCAAATAAAACATAACAAATAAAAAATTATTGCTTGAAAATTATGTTATAACTGTTTATGGACGCTATTCTGAATATCAGGACTCATAATTCATTATTTCATATGAGAGAGTAATAAAAAAAAAGTCTGGTAGCTGCTACTGATTTAAAATGGAAAGTTATGTTTTCTTATGGATCTAAATAACCAGATAATATATATTAGATGTTCTGTATTATCCGAAAAATGTCTAAAACTTTTTTGTTCCCAAGCAACCTCAGCTACCAAGCGAACAATCAATATTGCCGAAGTTGTGTAGAAATAAGCCAGAGTTTTATACCCAACGAGCGTCCGTGGGAGTTCTCACGGGTCACTCGGCATTTAACCTTCACATAAACGGTCTGTGGCTTGATTTTGAACCACTATTGTATTTACAATGATATTATATCAACGATGTCTGTTGACCGTCGATTTACTGAATTGAAATTACGGAAAAATGAGAAACGAGGAAAATGAGGACAGTATTTGGGAGAAAACTTTTATTCGAATTATTGGATAAATTATATACTTGTAATTTATCGTTTACTTAATATAGTTCGTATAAAATAATGAAATTTTGCGAATGAATCTGATTGGATAAATTTTCTCATTTGATGTCTGGATATTTAATTAGTGGAAAGTTCTTGCAACTTAACTATCATGGTGAACAGTTAATAGTATATAGTTTTGATTGCCTTGAATTCTTGAGGTTATTCTTATCCGTCGTATCAGGTGAGCCTTCTTTTTTCCACAGATATTTTTTGGCTTTATTTATTTGCGTTTTCCATAAGAATTGCAGTTACCGCGTTTCTTCTATACGCACACCAGTTTTAAAGCATTAGGAATTTGAAGGATTAAAAATAGCCTTCAATCATTGCACACATGACATTACTCTCATCCTGCTCCCTAATGCGTAATTTTAATTTTAAAATATTGCTTGTAACGATTGATGTCAAGAGACGAAGCGTCAGGTAAACGTGCAAATAATTCACGCAAGATATCGTCAGTAACTGGCATGCAGCGTTCAAAATAAATATTAACCAGAGATGCTGTGGTTGAATTTTCTTGAAAATGTTCAGAATATCCCCAAAAACTTGTGTCTGTTAATTTATTCGCACTAACCTTCACAATGTGTTCAATTACAAAAAATCAGTAGCCACCACCTGTGAAGTTTTTGCTTGCCTCGCTAGTGACACGCGAAGGCTCAGAAAGCCCGATGATGGCTGGCCTTATTAATAATGCATCAGCCCAACGACTCTCACCCTCTCTCCTTATTATTTTTTATTTTTTTCCTTATAATTTTTTCCATTATTTCCACTCTTATTATCCTTTCTCTTCCCTATTTTCTTTACTTTTACCCTCTATATCCCTTAGAAGACAACTTTATGTTTAGGTTATTAATTACATCTTAAAATTCTCTATTAATCGTTCATTGTACACTGATTATATCGCTTATTTATATCATAATTAAAATATTATATAGTTTCCGTCAGCTATTTCACTATGATTACCAAATAAAATTCAATGCTATGTTCTTTTAAACTTGACTAACACTCTGAACAATCGACTCCGCAAACTTCAAGTGACGTTCATCTGGATGATTTCTCGCCATAGATTTCTGTATAATTTTTTCGTTTGAAGCGTGAGAACAGAGCGTGAAAAAACTCTAGTTTGAAGGCATTGAGATGATAATGCGCGACATGCGAGGCGCGGTAGCCTCCTTTGTGCATGTGCGCGTCGAGGGGAAACTCTGGTAGTCGCTGCGCATATTTCCATGATAGTTTGCAGGTCTGAATCCACAGAAAAAAATTATATTTTGTATTCATAGTGAACTCGACGTAAAGGCTTCGCAGTGGGTCTAACTTATTTGTTTAACAACTTTGACCAGTTTACGACGCGCACTTTTTAACAAATTTTGTGATCAATGCCATATTAGCAGATTTATTGAATTTTGGATCTTATTATAGGAAAAACAATTTTGAGGATCTAATTGAATTTTTGCAATTGTTTCTATTTTAGACAACATGACGACATTCTGTGCTCGAAACAAGGACATTGAGGACAGTATTTGGGAGAAAACTTTTATTCGAATTATTGGATAAATTATAACGTTTATATTGTAGAGTAGCTGAAAAGAAAGTACAGCAGCAGAAGAGCGATAGGATCATGAAGAGCACTTATTTATAACATTTCATCAGTTAAAATTTAGCTAACGGTTAGATATATTCCTTCCTTCATTAAATCATGAATGCCTGTTAACTAAAGATGACACCGCAAGTCTTTCGACAAATGAATGAAATTTCTAGTGCAACTTTGTTAAAAATTATTTTTTTGAACAGATTGACACTGAAGCAGCTGATTGTCACACAAGAAAATTATTGGTACAAGATCAACTGATTGGCACACCAAAATACTAATTTTCACACTAGAAACTGATCGGCATAGAAGGGCCGATTGACGCACATGGAACTGATTGGCGCAAGATCAATTAAATTACAGACAAACAAGCAATGTTTCACACAATAAATTGCAGCAAACAGAAATGAAACTGAGGAATGGAAAGATAAGGAAGAAGAAGAAGAACAATGCGATTAAAAATCATTCAACGAGTGCTAGTATAAAATATATTTGGCACTTTGTTTCCATCGCGTTCAAGTTTAGCTAAAGCTAAATCAATACAAATTAAACTTAAATTAGAACCATTGACTGTATTCGTGAGAAGTAAAGTTGAGCGAGAAATTAATTAAATTAATTTTAATTAATTAAATTAATTTTTTTAAAATTAATTAATTAATTAATTAATTTTAGAAGAGAAAAAAATTATAAAATTAGTTTAAGTGTCTGAAAACTGTCAGCTCAATAATTTCAAACGATTTATCTAGTTTGTTTTCACACATATAAACAAAATGACTAAATGTGTACTATATTAAATCAGGTTTGATCATTATGAAGATGAAGGTCGTACTTAAACACTCATAAAATTTCCATCAATGGTACAACATCATTGTCTAAAATTAAATCTTATGAGTAGTATGACTAGATAGGCGGTATAAGCTTGGCACATTGATGATGTAAGAGCCTCCTTAGCAAACTAATTAACGGTTACAAATGAGCTAACAAACCGGTCTTTGAAAACCGGTCTGCGATCTGATTCCAGAAAAAGGTAATTGTTGAATAACAGTTAATTGTTGAATAATTGTTGAAGAATTAAAGGTAAATGGATAACATTTTCGTATTTATGATCTCACTCAAGTGAACAATTCCAGAAAATGAGCATTTAAATAGGCGAAAAGAACTGAAAGAACATTTAAATTAGATCTAATAATGTGGGCGCAATTCGATGAGGTAATTCACACAAACGAATCACTGTGCGGGAACAGAAAAGAGCTTGAGAAATTTCTCAGCTTGAGTTTATAATTATGCAGGATCCTATACTTCGCATGCGACTGAGAAGACGCTGAGTCTGACAGGCTCTGAGTTGCAGCCCTGCAGCTCGTGCTTATTGAGGAGCGACATGCGCGAGAAAGTCTTGGTGCAAATCTGGCAGGCGTATTTCTTGACTGTGGCGTGCGTCTGCTGGTGTCTCAAGAAATTTTAACCTGGAATAATTTTAAGAGTTCCGACTTGGCCAATATATACGTATAAGATTCAGATGAGATTCTAATTGTTTACAGATCTAAATAATATAGCCAAAATCTAATTATATTCTTCATTATTGACAAATTTTTAAAATAAAACTGAAGTTTTAAAATATTCTTAATTTTTACGAAGAAACCGGTTAGTTCTAGTTTAGATTAAATATAATGAATTTCTACTTAATTCTTCAGTTAAGTTTGTTTAATTCGATAAGGTTAATTTTAAACCCCATTCGAATAAAAAAAATCCCATGTTAATTTTTTACTCTTATATGTGAAGCTTTAATAAGCTTTGGTTAATATTCAAATTCAAATTTTAGCGAAACACAAAATCAAATGCAAGAGCAGACAAACTTAATAATATAGGTCAATATCTCAAGCGAGGGAAAATGAAAATTTGCTTTCAGAAATTAAGCCAAGTTTTCATGGCAATACAATAATAATCTATAATAAATATTGTAGCATGTACGATATCATAAGCAATGAAATTATTATTAAAATGAAACATTCATGTATGGTCCCATATAACACTTATCTCACTTAGATGTGAAATTGATCAATGTTCAACGCAAATGTAATTCCACCCGTTAAACCGTATAATATTTCCAGCTACTTCAAAACATTCAATGTTATCAATCCTTGGAATGCCTGATTCCGTACATCCGCTCATATAGCCCATGATCAATGTTGGCATGAGAAACTAAGATGCCCAAAACTCTGCGGTTATTGCTCGCACAATTTTAGTTACGAGACAATTTTCTAAACATCGTCAATACGACGTCTGTGGCTATGAAAATTCGGACCAAGATAGAAAAAACCGTCACATTTTCTCGTGAAAATTTAGCGCTAAGTGCATGTTTTTTCAATTAACTAATATCATAATATAGATATAAGCTATTATTTGTTTCATTATGCAATGTAGCGTTCGATTAAAAATTCACTGAATCGATTCATTTAGACCACCAAACTGCATGTGTCTATTTTATATGGTGTTTCCTTTAAGATTTATTTCAAATGATGCATCCCGGGTAATTATGCA
>NW_025935847.1:0-388 GCF_000764305.2 Hyalella azteca | reverse complement strand
TTGTTCTGGCGCGGTTGAAGAGATGTTCTCTAGTTTGTTCTGGCGCGGTTGAAGAGAAGTTCTCTAGTTTGTTCTGGCGCGGTTGAAGAGATGTTTTCTAGTATGTTCTGGCGCGGTTGAAGAGATGTTCTCTAGTTTATTCTAGATTTAATATAGAATTATTTATTAGCCAATTATTGTTGTATGAATGCGCATATTCCTGTGGTGGTGGGTGGTGTTATGATTGCCGTGCTGTGGTGGTGGGTGGTGTTATGACCACCGTGCTGTGGTGGTGGGTGGTGTTATGACCACCGTGCTGTGGTGGTGGGTGGTGTTATGACCACCGTGCTGTGGTGGTGGGTGGTGTTATGACCGCCGTGCTGTGGTGGTGGGTGGTGTTATGACCGCC
>NW_025935846.1:0-557 GCF_000764305.2 Hyalella azteca | reverse complement strand
GCGTTGCGAGTTCGAGACCTCAAAATGCTGCGAATGTTCTGCGATGTTAAGAATCGGCGACAGGCCTACGGCCTAATAAACGCTGAAACCGCTATATTGACGGCTTGTAAAATCGTATGTGTATTTTAGAAACTGAATACACGAAGAGCTGATTTTGACTCATATCTTATGGTGTTCACTACTCATACTATTGAATGACTCAAATTACAACCAAATTAGAAGAAATGTTCAAAAATTCCTGCGAATATCCTGATTGCCTTATGTTTGCCAATAAAATCGATTAGGTAACCACAAAAGATCGGCTGGTTTTATTGTTTTCTGTTAATAGCTTTCACACGAACAAATTTTGCACAGAGTTTACAACATTACTCAACCAAGACATTTTAGGATTAATTAAAGAGGAATGTGTATATTAGATTTTTTCAGTCTATAATGCCTAGCAAAGGCTGTGAGTGACGAGGCTGTGTGGTGAGTGACGAGACTGTGTTGTGAGTGACAAGGCTGTGTGGTGAGTGACAAGGCTGTGTGGTGAGTGACGATGCTGTGTTGTGAGTGAC
>NW_025935845.1:0-21587 GCF_000764305.2 Hyalella azteca | reverse complement strand
GAAACTGAATATTTATCTTCTGCATAGTCAAGAAAGGAAAATTTTATTTATTGTCCATAGCCGTTATCAGTTAGTTTGAAAAATTATTATTATTATTACCCACGATTCAGAATTTTCTTAGTATGCTCTTCATATTCAGCGAGTTACAGAAACAGGCATTGATAGTAAATCACGTATAAATTTAATTAACCCTCCCTTCCTCTCACTGCAGAGGAAGGGGGGCCTTTTTAGCGCATTCTCTCATTTATGAAAAAAATGCACTATTGTGCTCGCCATGTCCGTCTGTCCATCGGTCTGTCCGTCTGTCTGTCCGTCTGTCTGTCCGTCTGTCTGTCCGTCTGCCTGTCTGTCTGTCTGTCCGTCTGTCTGTCCGTCTGTCTGTCCGTCTGTCTGTACGTCTGTCTGTCCGTCCGTGACTTCATGTTTTCGTCGACGAGAAAATGCGCTCTCTGTCACTCACTGCAGTGAGTACTGAGTTATATTTTTTTAATCACGTAGTCAGACTCGGCCAGAGCTGCCTCGGATACGGGGACGACCCTAATACGAACCTCTCAACGGCCGCCAGAGTAGGGACCAGACTCTCGTAGCTGTCTGACTTGGGATTGGGATGTTGACCAAAAAGCGGACATGAAGAAGTTGATTTACTATGCTCCCAGAGTCCTAGTCGTTCCCTAATTCAGAGCCGCCCTCGGCTCTAAATTTTTTTTTAGGGAAGGGATGCCTGTCGCAGACCATCACTGCCGTGATTCGAATAGACCACCATGATCCCTTCCAACAAGAAAGTAGCCTCGAACACTTTCAGACTACACATTATCCGCCATCCCCCAGACAGATCACATCCATTGAAGTAGAACAGTCAGCCCTCAGTAAAAGAGCCTGCAGTTGTTAAATTTGGCCCATAATCGTCTACCATACCAATGCGCAAAAAATTCTGCACCATTCGGACACAGCACGCCGGGGCCTTGCAGCAAATTTGTGGACCGCCATCAAGCCGTCTCTATTCATCCTTTTCATCGAATCAGCCCACGGTCGATAGATTGTCGATGGACGATAGATTTTGGAACAGAACTATGCTATCTGAAACATAACCCAGATGCTCCCTAACATACTATAATATACATACTAAGTTAGGAAGAGGAGAATTGCTTGCCAATTCATTGAACTGATATGAAAAGTAATAAAGCAGTAATGCATGTTGTGAAATCATCGGATTTTAAAATTTGTGAAACAAGGTTGCGAAAATATAATGTAATGAAGTATGTACCCTTTATTATCGATTTATTAATAGATATAGTAAAAATACAACTTTAAGGAATAAAAAGAAAAAAACACCCAACCATTTAATGGTTTCGCTACGTCCCTATTGCATCATATACAAAATTGTGAACAGTTGAATAATTAATTAGAACAACAAATATGCCGGTTGTTATTTTTGTTCAGCAGCAGAAGCTGCTGAAAATTCATGAATATTTACGACAAAGCCGGGCCAGGCGCTTATCAATGAAGTAATAAATCATCTGAACTTTAATTTATCTACATTTAAATTACCCATAATCCTTTATTGTTATACAAATTAAACGTAGAGTAAGATGTTTTTTGTTCATGGCATTACAAGGTTATTCACAAAAATTTAAAATGCTTGAAAAGCTGATGAAAATAATAATGACGAATTCACTTTCAAATCGAAGAAGATCGTAAAACAAATAAGATAATGAACGTAAAATTGAGACGGCTCAGCTCAGCCACTAAAATGGAGGGCGAAAAATTCCCTAGTTTGAGTTATAATAATAAAAAATAAAATTTTATTGAGAAAAAAATTGTATTAGCTTTGCTAGCTTAAGACGATAAAGTTTTACTCCTGGTTTGTAGGTGAAATTAGTTAAAATAGCATCTATGAATAAAAATTATCGAGAGTTCTCATATTATCGAGATTTAAAACTTTTCAGATTTATTTGCAGTACATACTACTAGACAAAAACATGTTAATTTATTCTAAATTGCAAATAATTTATATTTAAGTAAATTTATTCAAAATTATGAACACAGAGTTCCTTGAAGGCTCATTGACACAGAAAGTTGACATTCATTTCGATCTGCAATGACGAAAATTCGCCGCGATCGTCCTTCACTTGCATGATTTGAGCATTCCTACTTCTCGCATCATGACCTTCTTTCTCATCATGTAACATATATGATGAGCTTTTTCACCGTGTCTGTTAATGTGGCAGGAATCCTTGCGAGTTACATTCAATAAAAAAGTTCAAGTCGCATATGTACCACATACAGAGAGGCAATAGTTGTAATGACAATTGTGATAAAAACCTTCTCATGCACCTAACGCACCCTTCTGGTGTCTTTGTTATTGCTTACACTGTAATGATTTGATAATTCATCAACTCAAGTTTATAGTTCACAGTTTCAAATGACACAAAATAAAAAATTGTTCCAACTTAAATAACTGCACTGATGCATCTCTCATTGCATATGCACTCTAGGAGAAGCGCACATTAGGATCAAATCATGATCGCATTTCTTGACGAATTTGACTTTTATTCGCGATTATTTATATTCAGACTTTTACTTACATCTTACACAAAGTATGAACGTTACTGCGATTTAAAAAATACAATCACCACTGCAAAATAATTAGCCTATTCGAAGAATCTGAAAGGCCAATACATGTTGCAAATTTCCGAAATTTACCGGGAAATTTTCAGTGTTAGCTCACATGCACCAGCTGCTCCTCCTCCCGTGGCCAGTCAATGGAAGCGCCGTGTTATTTTCGGTTTACTGATCTTCATTTCTGAAATTAAAATAGATGACTGTTCCTATGAATGAACTTTACAATAAGTTTTTTGTTTTGCTGCCAACAATTTCATAATGTAGCATAGAATTGCCTTAAACTCGTAAACCCAAGTTCTCGCACCCTCCGTCCCACCCCCCTGCACTCCCAGCAGAGATATGTTTTCGTTAGGAGCCGAAGAGGAAATCTTGGAGTACAAACTACTCCATCAATCCTTCATATTCAAAATTAATCAACAATATCAACTAATTTTGTTAATAGTAGTGTATTAACTTAAATTAGGCAAAATACTATTTGTAGCCGATAATATTGTTATTATTATATTTTATCATAATATTATTACATACATGTTTAATTACATAAAACAATAGAAAATAACATTCATTTTTAGCACAATTTATAAAAATATACATGAAAATCTTGTCAGCATGTCAATTAAAAGTTGTGTGTTATTTCATGTAACCCACAGCTTATCGCACACAGTATCTGGGTCGTTCGCTCACAACATGTGAATCATTTCACTACAGGTTCCGATAAAGTTTTGGCTACACAAGATGTACCACACACATTCACACAATACATAAATGTTGTACAGCACCCCTGCTTATTTCAGTGCTTCCAACCTGCAATTGCCACCGTTGAAATAGGGCAACCAGCACACGAACATAATCAATAAGAAGTTACCCAGAAATAACTGCATTGCCCAGTACAGCGCAGGTCGGTAACCTAAATTTACGGAGCTGAATCCCAAGAAAAACTTTTATCAGTAACGAAAAGCTAGGATCTTATTTACTCAAAATGCCTGCTGTTTTATCAGTTCGCAAGAAAAACGATACGACTGAGAGATAGCGCCTCAATCGCTCAAAATTGTGAATATATATTAAGTAGTACATAGGAGCCACGTTATTAGGTGCTTAAAAATATAAATAAATGAAAAAATGTATAAGCATTTTATTTGAAAATATTTAGTGTTTCGCGTCACTTTTCTATCAATCTCTCCTCAAATTTTCAATATGTAAGACAAATATTGATAAAATGGTTCCACGATCAAGTGACAGTTGGGAAGGTAAAACATGACATTCGTACTAACGTGATTCCCCTACTTTGATTGACCAGTCCTAAGAAAAATGCGTCAATAACAATCTGTTTTATTCGAACTCACAATATTATTGCCACATAATAGAACTTCCTGTGATAAAGTTAAGCATTCAAAATCCTTGTATGGTTGTTAACCCTTCATTTGCGCTCTCGCATCAAACAGCGAAAAGTTTCGAATCTTTTGCCTTATTCCGAGAGAAAGGCATGCCCCAGCAGGTATTCGGTGGTTGAATCGACATTGAATCAACTACCTATTACGACATTGAGATCGGGGGAAAAAGCTAGGAGGTTTGGAATGAAAATTGAAGAAACATCTTTCATGGAACGTCGTACTGACGTTACAATGCAACGTTGAATCAATGTTGCTACTGCGACGTTGCTGCAACGTTGAGTTCTCTGGTTAAATCGACGTTGAAACAACTACCTATTACGACGTTGAGATCGCGGTGAAAAAAGGTTTAGAATGAAAATTGAAGCAACGTCTCTCATGAAACGTCGTACTGACGTTACAATGCAACGTTGAATCAATGTTGCTACTACGACCTTGCTGCAACGTCAAATTCTCTGGTTGAATCAACGTTGAAGAACCAACCCGTTTTTCGTTCGTAGCAGGATGCGAACCCGGGATCGCTGGAGACCGCGCGACGCCTTAGCAACCTTGACCACGGCAGCTCGCGTGCATGAGCAATAGAAATAAGTTAAAGAATTGTTCGACGCCTTGAAAATTGAAATGCATTCTCTGGTCTTTAATTGTACCCTAATATATATGTATTTCTATAAGTTCCATGCTGTAAATAGCTGAACATTCAACGACGTACCGATATCGACCATTTATCAACGTTAACATAAGTTGTTCTGCGTCTGTACTAATTTTGATTGCCTTTCAACGTTGATCGGACGTTTAATTTTGGTTGTTCGGCATTTCAACCTGAAATCAACATTTCAAAAATAAATAAACATTCAACGTTCCAATATCGACGTTGTTTCAACGTTGAAATAAGGTTGTTCTGCGTCAATTCTAGTGTTGGTCAGATTTTGACGTCGATAGGACGTTTAATTTTGGTTGTTCAGCTTTTCAACCTGAAATCAACATCGATTCAACGTTTAAAAATTAGTAAAAATTCAACGTACCAATATCGCCGTTATTTCAACGTTGAAATAAGGTTGTTTTACGTCCCTTCTAGTGTTGGTCAGATTTAGACGTTGATATGACGTTTAATTTTGGTTGTTCAACATTTCAACCGGAAATCAACCAATAATCAACGTTGTTTCAACTTCAGATGCCTGCTGGGACGTTTTTCTCTGCCCCCTCTTTACTACAATACATTATAAATTTTATATCTTTATTTTCTTTACCCTTCCCATTGCAGTCCTTAAATTCAAACAAACGGGCTGCGAAAAAAAAAGGTATGCAATCTACTGAAATGCAATCTCGTCGTGCTTACATAGAAGAGTTACACATACACTCACATACATTGGTGAAAATAATTTTCAAACGAGCAAAAATGTGATATAACCACGAGAAAGTCAGAATCGCGTCGATAGAAACATTTAAACTGACTGTATGACATGCAAAAAGGCGCTGTCGCTGATCAAGAAAAAGCGTCCGGCGTAATCATGCAAGATTCAATACGGCGTACATATGAGAATGTACTCGGTCGTTTTTTTCCGATATTTATAGGAAATCAGTTGCGCATTTCGAAGTATGTTATTAATTGAAAACAATTTCCACAGTTTGGAAGAGTATAGTATTGATTTTTTATCAATCACCTGAAGATAAATTCGTTGCTCGTGGCATGAAAAGTTTAAAAATAATGATGTGATTTCTCGCAATAATTTGTGTGAGCCATGCAGCCCTTCCAGCTGATGATGCTTTTCGCTTAGTTTCGGCGTCAATCTAGGCTTTGCCTCTGCTTACTCAATATCGCTGTGTTAAATCAACCCTCGGCAGCGATATTATCGGATATTATTACAACCAATGAGGGATTTTAGCAACAAACTTGCAGCAGCCAAAGCTACTCGTGCAGAAACTAAGGCTTGCAGGTGGAAACTTAATTAATAATCAAATTCATTATGTATATTCGAACACCACATAATTATAGCAGATTTTATTGCATTTTTATCAAGGTATGTCATATGGCGGCAGTCCGTTCCTTGCCTATATAAGGCACGGCTGCCGTGACCCGAGCACAGCTCATCCAGGCCCCGGGCGAGTAGCACAGAGCACCTCCTAGCTGAGGATCAAGGACCTGCACACACGACGGCTAAAAGTTTTTTTTTCGGCTAAAAAGTAGAGTAAGTAGATTGCTGGATGTACCTGTATGAGCATTTATTTTATTTATTCAGTATTTTTAGGAAAGAAACAATCCAATAGTGTTATCATGCATTCTAAAACGTGAATTTCATACCTAAACAAAATGTTGCCTGCTTTCCTTGGTCCTTGATTGCTAAATTTAAGATGCATTTACAATATCAAGATCTATTTTCCATCTATTATAATCACTAAATTAAGTAACTATACCAATGTATTGTTCGGTAATATGGTCACCAATATTTCAATTCCGTCTGCTGCAGGGACAATACGGAATTGACAATACGGAAGTGTTTTCCTACATATATTATTCACGTCAATAATTGTGCAGGAACCCAACAGATTTTGAGGGCGACAGCTGCTTCAGGATGCAACTGGACATAATAATGGTAAGAATTGTGTTAATTTAGTAATTTAAACCGTAAGTTTTAATCGTGATGGTTCATTGCATCTCATAACCTAAAATAACTCCATAGAGCTTGAAAGCTAAGAGAACGCAAAACAAACTCCCCAAATCTCCACTGAGAACATTACGGAGGCCGGCTTCAACATCGTTAAAATAAATTATATGAAATACAAATAAAATGAGTATTAGGTATATCAAGGATATATAATCGCTGCTATTTATCGATTACATTAAATCAACCGAGTCGACGGCGCTTATCAATCTTACATTATATGACACGGTTCGATGACACTGTTCGTAGCTTCTATCAGAATAGCTTTTTCGGGTGTAAAATGCATTGGAGTCTCAAATGTAGTAAACCAACGTATGTATATCGCTATATAACTTTCCGGAATTTTGATTACTTGAGATGATTTCGACTTCATCGACTTCTTAAGTAATTGAAAACACACGGGATTTATGTTGGCGATATATGTACAAACTTTACCTCATCTTCATTCTAATCTCATTACAGTCATGCCAGGACCGCTGTATAATCTCATTACAGTCATGCCAGGACCGCTGTATAATCTCATTACAGTCATGCCAGGACCGCTACACGACAATCGTCTGCAACACACGACAATCGTCTGCAACACACGACGTCTGTAACAGCTTCTGTGTTTCAGGTGCTGCTCCTGGTCGCGGGGTTGGCCAGGTGAGGATCAAATTAAAACTTTTCTCAATTTACACTCAGTATTTCACTCAACATACCTGAATTATTACATAATTTGAACAATTTAAAAGCCTGCTATATTTATAGATCGATTTTACTGAATACCAATACCAATTAAGTACCTATTATGTATTCCTTTCTGCCAATATTCTGGAATAATTCCTGCATATTATTTGGCTGGAACATGTTTCTATGATACGTGGAGGTCTTTATAAGTATTGAACAGAAAAAATCAGGCAAACCTTTATTTGTAGAATTGTTCATTTACTTTGCAGTGGCCTTCCCCCTATTGGTAATGCAACCCTGTGCCTCAATGTCGGTAATGGAGAACAACGTTGTGGTAGTTGTTTACAGCCTGTTGAGTGCCAGGGCCAAGCACCAAACGATATTCTAAATCATTGCTACCCAGGCACAGTAAGTACAAGGAATGCATTGAATTCCTTAATATTGTGTACATTTAAGTAACCTCATAGATGGTAACAGCAAACAAGATGCTGTAGTCGATCTTTCAGATACATAGCGCTCGAAAGTTTTTTTCATTTAAGGTGAATCCGATGTCAGTACGAAATTATTTCCTGGCAACGTATTTCACGTACATTAACGCAGGACACTTCATTATTTATCAAAAGAGGTTTCATATCCGTACAAATGTACAGATAAAAATAACCTACCCAAAAAAGATATAAATACTGATATACATATAATTTTTTGTCAGGTGTGTGAGCAGATCAAACCGAACCAAGTATCATGCGTTCCGATTGCATCGGCCACGGCATGCCAGTGCACCAGCGACAAGTGCGACGATTACGATGCACAGTTCACAGTCACATGTGACGCCAGCGTCATTACGGATGTAGTTGACTGCACGGCAGGTGAACAGTGTGTTGAGAACGGAATTTGTAGTGCTTGTGCAGGAACCACCGGCACTGTAGATTTCTTCGTTGACCAGCAATGCAGATCCAGGTACAGATGTAATGGCGGAGTTTTCTATGACGCCGTAAACTGTGCCGAGGGCGAGTACGTGTCAAAAGATGGCACCTGTTCCCAAGCGCCGCCCACACCTTGTGCAGAAGCTGATAAATGCACAGTTGGATTCTGTCCTGACTTGACTAACTGCACACGGTACTACATCTGTGATCCAAATCAAGAGCCTTCGGCAACCGGACCTTTTTCGTGCCCATCAAATCAGTGCTTCGACTATAATACAAATACATGTGGGCCCGGATGTAATTGTGATCCATGGACTGATTGTGATTTCACATCAGCAGTTGTGACAACAAGTACGAGTACAACAAGTGCGAGTACAACAATCGCGAGTACAACAACAGTCTCGCTTTATACACCACCACCAAATTGCGACGCAAGCAGCGTTGGAAACTTTCCCTATGGACCGTGTGATCCACAGTAAGTTCTTAAAGTTTGTTTACAAATATTCATTTGTTAATTTGAACACGATGAATAAGTGGATTATCTTCATGATTGGATGTTTTGCAATGCAAGTTTAGCTACAAAAATGCAAATTTTCTGAGGCCATGCAGAATTTAATTCAAATCACCGAAGGAAAAATTCTAGCTTGCACCGTAATACCGTAGTCGAAACGTCAATTCAAGCGTCAAAGTATTAATTACAATAATAACGTCAATTAATTTTTTTACCTTTCTATTAAGGACCTCGATAAACTCATGTACACACTCAAAAATTCATGCAAAAAAAATTTGCGATGTTCTAGTGAAGGGCTTTCAACCCGGTAGACATCATTTTCATATTATTGTATCAAAATCACCGGTGGCAGCTAAAGTCCAAAAACTGACGATATAATGAGAAAACTTCAGTTCACCAATTAAATCCGAAGGTACTTCAAGGTACTTCCTAAGCTCACAGCTAAAACAAATTCTGTTACTACGCCGTATTAAAACTTAGTTAAATGTTTACTAACTAAATTGTCATAAACCTTTAATTATTATTTTGTTCAACAACAGTTACTGGGCGTGTCGCCAGGGTAGCGGCACCAGCTACGTGGTGGTGGAGATGCAGTGCCCCAACGGTCTGGTGTTCAGCACCAACCTCGACTACCCCTACTGCGTCGACCCCAGCGAAGAGCCCACCTGTCTTGCTTACGCTGCTGAACACTGAACACTACAACTCAACGGCCCGGCGTTATGCACTGACCCCAGCTACCTTATATTTCGACGACCTCAGCACTATCTCCACTTGATAGTTCCCCAAGAAGGTTAACTAGTGTGCTTCGAAACCTTCTTAGAGGACCGAATAAACAAAGATTATAAATGATATCTATTTTTCTGTACCTGCATTTTCACTAAATTTTTGTTGTACTGTCGCTCCCTTACCTGACTTTGAATTGAATGATGATAGAATGAGGCGGTGTAATTTGAAGAGAATCTGGCAGCTTAGTTTAAAAACTTTAACAGTTGGAGGGAAACTTCAACTCGTTGGAAAAATTACCTGTGTTCAAACTGCGAACGATGGTTCGGCAGCTTCAAAATTCAGAAAAAATAGGTTAATTTAAATAAAAAACATTGCCCATACACAATCAAACACTAAACTGAAACTTGAATTTAGACTAGTACCAGTTTTTTACTGCTTCCGAAGATATAATATTTCCATGGTCTTAAAAATGAAATCGTCTGAAATATCTCACGGAAATCCTTTATTGTAGGATTTCAGGTTTTACTTTTTACGAACAAATCCCTACTCTCATCGTTAGCTAATCCACGCTATTCATCATTGAATAAACGTAATGATTTCTCGTAATATGCATACGATAAAGTGATTTTTGCTTTAATTCACTTCAAGTTCTATTAGAACGTTCAACCGTTCCGTTTCTAATAGTCTTACATGACGATGAACATACCACAGACGTTACACAGCAACCTTTAGTTCTGTTAGAAGCATAGTCATTTCAGAACAATGATCTATACACTTTTTAAATCACTCAATCACAAAAATTGTAATGGTTTTGTCACTGTGTTGTCAGTCTTGGGTAATAATGAAGTTCAGAAACACCTTGTGTTTTCGAATAAAGAAAAAATAAATTTTAATTAGTTAAACACACCAGAGGCACAGAAATATAAATTTGTATCTAGTACGAATACATCGAATTGATCATCCGGTTCTACCAATAGCTTGAAACTTATTTTTCTTTAATTCCTGAATAGGAAACAGCAAATTTTTCTTCGACAATACAGGGTTATTCTAAATGATGAACCGAATTTAATAACTTCGTAATTATTTAGGTATATATTCGACATGAATAATTTATTCACAAATAGAACGAGACAGGTTCAAGTTTTCCTTACATATTTAAAAATGTTCAATATGTCCTCCTAGCGCTGCACAGCAAATATCTAAACGGTAGTCAAACTCGTCCCACAAACGAGAACTAGTCTTTTCCCGAGCGTTGGGCAAGTCGCATAGGAAATGAAGATCTGGCTCTACACTTCTGGCCACCGAGATCACCTGATCTCATCCTATATGTGACTATTTCTTATGGAGTTCTGTCAAGGAAGCTGTTTACGTCCCGCCTCTACCAGCAATGTTGCAGACGATTGTCGTGTATTGCAGACGATTGTCTTGTGTTGCAGACGATTGTCGTGTATTGCAGACGATTGTCGTGTATTTTCTGTTTTCAAATACCTAGGAAGTATTCAAAACATTTTACACCCGATGAAATGATTCTGTTAGAAGCTACGAACAGTGTCATCGAACAGTGTTATACAATGTAAGATTTATTAGCGCCATCGACTCGGATGATTGTTTTCTATTTGCTTTCAAGCTCAGGGGAGTTAATTTAGGTTATATTATAGGCTATGAACCATCACGATTAAAACTTCCGGTTTATATCAAAATAAATTAACTGAGTTCTTACCATTGTTATTTCCAGTTGCATCCTGAAGCTGCTGTCGCCCTCAAAATCTGTTGGGTTCCTGCACAATTATTGACGTGAATAATATATGCAGGAAAACACTTTCAATTCCGTGTTGTCAATGCAGCAGACGGAATTAAAATATTTTTGAGCATTTTATCGAACAATACATCAGTATATTTGCTAAATTTAATTGAAAGAGATTGAAAATAGATCTTGATGTTAAAAATGTATCTTAAATTAAGCAATCAAGAACCAAGGAAAGCGGGCAGCATTTTTTTAATATGAAATACACGTTCTAGAAATGCATGATGGCACTATTGGATTCCTTCTTTTATAAAAAATACTGAATAAATAAATGCTCATACAAGTAGATCCAGCCCTCTACTTACTCCACCTTTTTAGCCGAAAAAGTGTCAACTTTTAGCCGTCGTGTGTGCAGTTCCTTGATCCTCAGGGAGGGGCTCTGTGCTTCTCGCCCGGGGCCTGGATGAGCTGTGCTCGGGTCACGGCAGCCGTGCCTTATATAGCCGGGGAACGGACTGCTCGAGCTGGTATTTTTTGGTTCAATTGCTTTCGTTTCTTCTATAATTGTGTGGCGGTTTGCTATTCTTTGCGGCGTTTGATTGGTGGTTAGGCTTCGTTCTGGGATTCTTATGTTTTCGTTAGCTTGCCTTTATTTGCTTCATGTTTGTTCGTCCACTTGGTTGTTTTTTTTTTTAATCGCGTATCATTTGGTTGTGGAGGTTTGTTTTTGCACTTCGTTGTTGGTTGTGCTGATGTCTTGTCTTGTTTGTGCTGGGGGTTGATTTGGCACGGCTGCTCAGCTGTATTGGTTGGTCCATGCAAATTCTTGCTTGACGTCGCATCGTTATTTTTATGCTTTTTATTTCTCGGAATTTATCTTCGGGTAATTGATAAAAAATCAACTCTATACTCTTCCAAAATTGTGGAAATTGTATTCAATTAACTACATACTTCGAACCTTGGAACTGATTTCCTTTAAATATCGGAAAAAACAGCCGAGTACATTCTCAAATGTTCGCCTTATTGAATCTTGCATGATTACTCCTGACGCTTTTCCTTGATCAGCGACAGCGCCTTCTTGCATGTCAGACAGCCAGTTTAATGGTTTCTATAGATGTGAGTCTGTCTTTCTCGTGTTAATTTCGTATTTTTGCTCCTTTAAAAAAAATTTTTCACCAATGTGTGCATGTATAACTCTACAGTATGTATATGCACGACGAGACTGCATTTCAGTAGATTGCATACCTTTTTTTTGGCAGCCCGTTTGTGTGGATTTGAGGACTGCAATGCAAAGGGTAAAGAAAACGGAATTACAGATATAAAATTCAGAATGTATTGTAGTAAAGAGGAGGCAGAGAAAAACGCATGCCTTTTTTTCAGAATAAGGCAAAAGATTAGAAACTTGGCAGGTTTGATGTGAGAGTGTAAATAAAGGGTTAGCAACAATACAAGGATTTTGTATG
This sequence comes from Hyalella azteca, assembly GCF_000764305.2. NCBI lineage: Eukaryota > Metazoa > Arthropoda > Malacostraca > Amphipoda > Hyalellidae > Hyalella > Hyalella azteca. The sequence continues at coordinate 8,881 of NW_025935845.1, read as the reverse complement.
AATAAATTTATCACAGGAAGTTCTTTTATGTAGCAATTGTAAGCTCAAATAAAACAGATTATTATTGACGCATTATTCTTAGGGCTGGTCAATCAAAGAAGGGGAATTACGTTAGTACGAATGTCATGTTTTTCATTCCCAACTGTCGCTGGATAGTGCAACCAATTTATCAATATTTGTCTCAAGCATTGAAAGTTTGAGGATAGAATGATAGAAAAGTGAAGCGAAACATTAAAGATTTTCAAATAAATTGCTTTCCCATTTCTTCATTTAATAATAATATTTTTAAGCACCTAATAACGTCGCTCTTAGGTGCTACATAATACATATTCGAAATTTAGAGCGATTGAGACACTATCTCTCAGTCGTATCGTTTTTCTTGCGAACTGATAGAACAGCAGGCATTTTCAGTAAATAAGGTCCTAGCTTTGCGTTACTGATAAACTGTTTCTTGGGATTCAGTTCCATAAATTTAGGTTACCAACCTGCGTAACACTGGGCAATGCAGTTATTTTGGGTAACTTATTATGTGATTATGTTCGTGTATGGTTGCCCTGTTTCAACGGTAGCAATTGCAGGTTGGAAGCACTGAAATAAGCAGGGGTGCTCTATAATATGTATTGTGTAAATGTGTGTGGTACATCTTGTGTAGCCAAAACTTTATCGGAACCTGAAGTGAAATGATGCACATGTTGTGAGCGAACGACCCAGATACTGCGTGCGATAAGCTGTGGGTTACATGAGATAACCCACAATTAAGACTTTTAATTGACATGCTGACGGGATTTTCATGTATATTTTTATAATTTGTGCTAAAAATGAATGTTAATTTATATAGTTTAATGTAATTAAGCATGTATGTAATAATATTATGATAAAATATAATAATAAAAATATTATCAGCTGCAAATAGTATTTTGGCTTTATTTAACTCAATGCACTGCTATTAGCGAGAATAGTTGATATTGTTGATTGATTTTGGATATGAAGGATTGATGGAGTAGTTTACGCTCCTAGATTTCCTCTTCGGCTCGCAACGAAAATATATCTCTGCAGGGAGGGCGGGGGGGTGGGACGGAGGGTGTGAGTACTTGGGTTTACGAGTTTAAGGCAATTCTATGCTACATTATGAAATTATTGGCAGCAAAATAAAAAAGTTCATGTAAAGCTCATTCATAGGAACAGTCGTCTATTTTAATTCCAGAAATAAATAACAGTTAACCGAAAATAATACGGCGCTCCCAATTGGCCTGCCACGGGAGGAGGAGCAGCTGGTGCTTGTGCCCGAACACTGAAAATTTCGTTGTAAATTTCGGAAATTTGCAACGTGTGTTGGCATTTCAGATTTTTCGAATAGGCTAATTATGGTGCAGTGGTGATTATATTTTTTAGTCTCATTAGCGTTCATACATCGTGTAAGATGCACGTAGGAGTCAGAAAAATGAATAATTGTGAATACATGTCAAATTCGGCAGAAAATTTGATCACGACATGATCCTATACTGCGTTTCTCCTAGAGTGCAAATGCGATGAAAGATTCATCAGTGCAATAATCTTTGATGTTGTTTCTTATTTGTAATTGTAAACTATTAACTTGAGTTAGTGAATTATCAAATAATTTTAATTTTATCAATAACAAGAAAGACCATAGAAGTATGGGTGAGCGGCATGCGAATTTTTTGTATCACAACAGCCGATAAAATCATTGCACCACTGAATGTGGTACAAATGCGGCTTGAAATTTTGTATTGAATGTAACTCTCAAGAATTTCTTCCTCAATTTCAACCTCGGTGAAAAAGCTCGTCATATATGTTACGTGAAGAGGAAGAACGCCGTGATGTAAGGTGGGATGCTCAAATCATGCAAGTGAAGGACGAACGCGGCGAATTTCCAATATTCCTGATAGAAATGAACGTCAACTTTCCTTCAATGAGTATCAAAGAACTCTGTGTTGATACATTCACAATTAACATTAAATTCACATGTTCTCATATAGGAAAATGTGTAGACAATAAAACCCAAAAGTTATAAATACAGATAATTTGTAACTTTTAAAATGAATAAATATTAATAAACTTATTTTTCATAAGTGCTATTGTACCTAATTTCACCTACAAACTAGGAATAAAACTTTTTTCGTCTTAAACTAGCTAAGCTAGTAAAACTTTTTTCCTTAATATAATTTACTTTTTATTATTATAACTTAAACTTGTGAATTTTCTTCCTCCAATTCAGTGGCTGAGCTGAGCTGAGCCGTCTCAATTTTACGTTCATAATCTTATTTGTTTCGAAATCTTCGATTTAAGAGTGAATTCATCATTATTATTTTAAACAACATTTAAAACATTTTAAATTTATAAGAATACATTGAAATGACAGGTAAAAAACCTCGTTTTGGTAAAAATCTATATAGGTCTTAAAAAGTATGTTAATCTTACCTCAATTTTGTTTAACAATGATTGATTATGTGTGATTTAAATTAAGATAAATTAAAGGTTATATGATTTATTTCTTCATTAATTTGCGCTTGGCTCTGTCTCATCATATATTTTCATGATTTTTCTGCGGCATCTTCATATGTCTTCTATCATTTATTATGGTAAAAAAATCATTGGGCATATTTTTTATTCCAATTTCTTATTCAACTGTTATTAATTTTGTATATGATGCTATGGGGACGCAGCGAAACCAGTAAAAGCTTGTATGCTGTTTCTTTATTCCTTATAGTTGTATTATTACTATATCTATTAATAAATCAATAATATAGGGTATATTATTCATTACATTATATTTTCGCAGCCTTCTTCCACAAATTTTATAATCCGGTGATTTCACAACAAACATTACTGCTTTAATGTTATTTATACCAGTTCAATGAACTTGTATAAAAAATGAACATGAGCAGTTCAATGAACTGTTCATGTCTAGGTTTGCCAACGTATGCTTAATTTAGGGTTTCCTGATTCTTTATTCTGTGTACTTCTCCTAACTTAGTATGTATATTCTTATATATTTATAAGTTTATCAGAGTTTGTGTTTGTGTGTTCGACGCATAAAACTGTTAAATTATTAGGGCTGTTGGGGCGCTTATCCAGGATACTTATCGTGTCAGGATATTGTATATAGGGGCTGTTGGGGCGCGTATCCAGGATACTTATCGTGTCCGGATATTGTATATAGGGGCTGTTGGGGCGCGTATCCAGGATACTTATCGGGTCGGGATATTGTATATAGGGGCTGTTGGGGCGCGTATCCAGGATACTTATCGGGTCGGGATATTGTATATAGGGGCTGTTGGGGCGCGTATCCAGNCGTGTCGGGATATTGTATATAGGGGCTGTTGGGGTGCGTATCCAGGATACTTATCGTGTCGGGATATTGTATATAGGGGCTGTTGAGGCGCGTATCCATGCAGGATACTTATCGTCGTACTCTGTCTTCAACGTAAAAAAGTCGAGCCTGTTCTAATAATAGTCATTAGTTCTAGACCGAAGTAACTCACTAGAAGAAATTATAGTAGGAAACACAATATGTACATGCATGAGCGCTACAACAGAAATTTTACGGCATTCAATCTACGAATGAAGTAATTTCGTTTTTCTTATTATGACACGGATTTTTTTGCTTATAAACGATTTGAGGTAGTATCATTAATGGGCGAAGTGAATGCTCGAAAATGAAAGCTGAATTTACAAGCAAAAAAAAAAAACAAATTCATTTACTTTGCGTTCCATAGTGCACGGTACAGTTGGGCCTTGTTCATTTTACACACAGTAAATCACAATCAATTTGTTAACTTAATGTTACGTTTCCTGTTCATTATGCAGTGCCTTGATCTGCAAAGCATAGCACATAAAGAAATATGCAGATTAAATAACTATGCAAGTATATTAAATATGCGATTACTTTGGCTTGTTAATTCTCTTTCACTTGAATTTACCTAAAAAACGAACATTTCTCATATGTACAAAATGCCAACTGCGCTACTGATAAAATGGTTTTCTGGGAACCATCCTCGTTGCTTTGGATAACAGACCCCAATGTAATCGGTAACGTGACGATTTCATTAAATCTATGACGGAATAATAATGTTAATTAAATCTATTCTAGAAAAATGATGTTTATCAAATCTAGTAGGTAATTAATCTAATATAAAATAATGAAGTTAAATAAATCTGTTAGTTAATCAAATTTATTACATATAATGATGTTAATTATTATAGAATAATGATGGACGACTAAGTTGTTATTTAGTTATACTTTTATGACATGTGTAGACTAAAATATACTCATACGAAAAGAAAAATAAATGGGATTTTTTCCAAATAGCGATGCACTTTTTGCTCTTGTATGGGTCATCCTGACCCAGTTTGACCCAGCAAAAGAGCGCATCAGTGCTACGCTCGCTTCCTTCTCGTTCAATGGGCAAGAACATTTGTCTTAATTTTTATTTTATTTATTATAATATTGTTATTAATAATATTATCAATTAATTATTGTGACTCATTAATATTCCTGATTATTCATTAGTACAAGAAAAGACAGCGATAACGAGTACATCATAAAGATGGAGTGCTTAGTTAAAATTTGTATATAAATGAAAAAAAAATCAGGACCGCAGGTAAAATAAGTGAAAATATCAATTACATTCATCTCCCCATAACTCCTTTCCCACCAGATACAAGTGATGAGACAAGTCAATACTAAATTTAGGGCACGGAAAGTCAGATGACGAGCTTGTTTTTATCGACCAGTCGAGCATGTTTATCAAGCATGTTTATATTGATTTTATGTTGTTGTGAGATCTTCAATAAAGACGCAATTGACAGCTTGAATTTGTTTTCCCTGTCGTCACTTTTATTATTAAAATGTTCGTAATAATAATTATGACTTCCATAGTAATTATTACTATTAATAATAATTTTCATAGTAATGACTGCCAGCAAACTAACAATATGTTCGCGCCATGCAAATTTGCGTGATTTTAAACGAACATTAAAACATTCGTGTTTAAAACTTAATACACCTATATGACTTAAACAATAAATCATGAAATTAGGTTTTTGTCCGTGAACCTTTCAATTACTATTGGGCCAATTTAAGGTATTTTGTATATATACAAAAACAAAACTTCTATTTGCCCCATACATTAAAATAAAATATTTTATTCAACACACCAATCATTACAAGAAACAATTCTCTAACTCAAGTTAATAGTTTACAGTTTCCTCTATGAAAAAACATCGAAGACTATTCCAAATTAAATAACTGCACTGAAGAATCTCTTATCGCATTTGCACTCATGGAGAAGCGCAGTATTTTATCAAATCATGATTGCATTTTCTGACGTCATGTATTCACAATTATTTATTTTTCTGACTCCTACGTGCTAAGATGCACGTAGGAGTCAGAAAAATGTATATAATATATATGTATACGATGTATATGAACGTTCATGATATTAAAAATATATAATCACCACTGCACCATAATTAGCCTATTCGAAGAATCTGAAATGCCAACACACGTTTCAAATTTCCGAAATTTACAAGGAAATTTTCAGTGTTACGGCACATGCACCAACTGCTCCTCCTCTCGTGGCAGGCCAATGGGATCGCCGTATTATTTTCGGTTAACTGATCTTCATTTCTGGAAGTAAAATTAATGGGTGGTCCTATGGATGCAATTTCCATGGATGTTTTTGTTTTGCTGCCAATAATTTTATAATTTAGCATAGAATAATTGCTTTAACCTCGTAAACTCAAATACTCCCACCCTCCGTCCCACCCCTGCAGAGATACGTTTTCGTTACGAGCCGACGAGGAAATCTAGGCGCGCAAACTACTCCATCAATCCTTCATTTCATAAATCTATAATCATTGTCTACTAATTTCGCTAATAGTAGGGCATTAAGTAAACTAATGGAACAAATACTATTTGTAGCCGATGACATTTTTATTGTGCTTATATCATGTCATTATAAAATACATATTTAATTAAATAAAAAAATATGAATTAACGCACATTTTTAGCACAAATTATAAAAATATACATGAAAATCTCGTCAGCATGTCAATTAGAAGCCTTCATTTTCGGTTACTACGGACGTGGCTCAGTAATAATTTTCCTCGATGCCAAATTCGGAGAATCAAGCTTATCGCCCACAGTATCTGGGTCGCTCGGTCAAAACATGTGCATCATTTCACTTCAGGGACCGATAAAGTTTAGCTATACAAGATGCAACAAAAACATTCACACAATACGCAATAAATATTGTACATTATATCTGCTTATTTCCGTGATTCCAACCCGCAATTGCTACCGTTGAAACAGGGCAACCATCACACGAACATAATCACATAAGAAGTTACCCATGCAAAATAACTGCCTTGCCCAGTACAAGTCAGGTCACTAACCTAAATTTACGGAACTGAATCCCAAGAAACAGTTTATCAGTTACGAGAAACTAGGACCTTATTTACTGAAAATGCCTGTTGTTCTATCAGTCTGAAAGAAAAACAATACAACTGAGAGATAAGTATCTCGGTTGCTCTGAATTACAAAGATTTCCTCGGTATTACATATAGGAGTCACGTTATTAAGTGCTTAGAAATATCAATAAATAAATAAATATAAGTAATTTGACTGAATATTATAATGTGGATTTAAGAACTCTGATATTTCGCTACACTTCTCTATCATTCTCTCCACTAACTTTCAGTTTAATGCTAAAGACAAATATCGATAAATTGGCTCCAATACCAGGTGACAGTTGGGAAAGGAAAACATGACATTCGTACTGAAGTAATCCCCCTTTTTTGATTGACCAACCCTAAGGATAATGCAGCAATAACAATCTGTTTTACTTGAACTCGCAATTTCCACAATAAAGAACCTCCTGTGATAAATTTAATCATTCAAAATCCTTGTATGGCTGTTAACCCTTCATTTGCGTCCTCGCATATAAACTGCGAAAAGTTTCGAATGTTTTGCCTTATTCTGAGAGAAAGGCATACGTTTTTCCCTGCCGCCTCTTTACTACAATACATTCTAAATGTTAAAGCTGTAATTCGGTCTCCTCCTCCTTCGTATTGCAGCCACCGAATCAAATTCACTCAACAAAATGGGCTGCAATTCACACAAATTCACACTAACGGGCTGCAAAAAAAACATGTGCTTATACTGAAGCGTTACACACAAACACACTCACAAAGTTGAAATTATATTCGAACGAGTGAACATGTGAAATCGACTCGAGAAGACAGACTCACATCTGTAGAAACATTTAAGCAAACTGTATGTCATGCAAGATGGCACTGTCACTGATGAAAATAAATAGCAATGCCTAATCGTGCAAGATTCAGCGAACATTTTCCGATATATAAAGAAAAAATCATGGGTGAAGTTCGAAGTATGGCATTAATTGAATACAATCTCCACGAGTTTGGAGGAGTATAGTTTTAATTTCTCATCAATTACCTGAAGATAAATTTCGATGTTCGTGGTATGAATAGTTTAAAAATAATAATGTAATTTTTCGCAATAATTTATGCGAGCCATATGCAGCCCTTCCAACTGATGATGCTTTTCAATTAGGTTTCGGCGTCAATCTAGGCTTTGCCTCTGCTTACTCAATATCGCTGAGCTAAATTAACCCTAAGCAGTATTATTATTTGATATTATTACAACCAATGACGGAATTTAGTAACAAACTTGCAGCAGCCAAAGCTATCTCTTGCAGAAACTAAGGCTTGCAGGTGGCAGCTTAATTAATAATCAAATTCATTATGTATATTCGAACACCACATAATTATAGCGGATTTTATTGCATTTTATCAACGTATGTCATATGGCGGCAGTCCGTTCCTTGCCTATATAAGGCACGGCTGCCGTGACCCGAGCACAGCTCATCCAGGCCCCGGGCGAGAAGCACAGAGCACCTCCCTGAGGATCAAAGAACTGCACACACGACGGCTAAAAGTTGACAATATTTCGGCTTAAAATTGGAGTAAGTTGATGGCTGAATCTACTCGTCTGCATGAGCATTTATTTATTCCGTATTTCTTTGAAAAGAAGGAATCCAATATTGTCATCATGCTTTTCTAAAACGTGCATTTCATACCGCAACGAAGTGCTGCCCGCTTTCCTCGGCTTTTGATTGCTAAATTTAAGATACATTTACAATATCGTGATCTACGTATTTTCTATCTATTCGAATCACTAAATTTAATAACTATACTATGTATTGTTAGATAATATGATCAAAAATATTTGACATATTTCCGTCTGCTGCAGTGACAATGCGGAATTAAAAGTATTTTACTGTATATATGATTCACGTCAATTATTGTGCAGGAGCCTGAAAGATTTTGAGGGCGACAACAGCTTCAAGATGCAACTGGAAATAACAATGGTAAGAAATGTATTATTTTATTGGTTTGAATCATAAGTTTTAATTTTTTTAAATTAAATTAACTTCAAAGAAATTGGAAGCAAATAGAACGCAAAAATAACTCCCCAAATCTCCACTGAAAATTTGCACCATCATCATTAAAAAAATTGTATAAAATAAAAATGGTTTCATCATTAGGCAGATTATTGATGCAAAATCGCTGTTATTTTATCATTTACATTAAATCAGCCCAGTCGATGGCACTTATCAATCTTACATTGTATGACACGGTTCGATGACATTCTGCATAACTTATTGCCGAATCGCTTTTCTGGGTGTAAAATGTATCGGAGCCTGAAATGTAATAAACCAACGTATTAACTTCGCCTTAAAACTCTCTGGAATGTTAATTACTCGAGAGGATTTCGACTTTATCGACTTATTAGGTATTTGAAAATACACGGGATTTTTGTTGACGATAGTTAAAC